>NW_010409831.1:38862-54529 GCF_000710305.1 Buceros rhinoceros silvestris
TTCACAAGCATGGCCCCTTTAGGAATGATTGCTCTTTATATACTACGAATCTCAAACTGTGAATGCATGGGATAGTTATATTAATTTCTAATCACCATTTTTAACAGGGAGCAGCTGGGCTGCATCTAGCCGGCGGTTGATATCTGTAGAAATTTAAATACTTTTGTCCATTAGCATGCAAATGCAAAACCAAATAGAATAGGGAATTTTGTTTTTTAGAAAATATATGAGTAATTATAAAGAACTCAAAATTAGGCCATGTCCTTCTGGAGGCAACCATTTATCATTTATACTTAAAAATGAATGAGTCAGATGTTTGTGAAATGCATGTGAGAAGTTCATATGGTATAAAAAAATAGAGCCAAATGTGCCTGAAAAGCATATAAAAGGCGGGAAACTCTTCAGAAGTATATAACATCTCTGTCAGAATGGGACTGGATTACAAATCCCAAAGAAAGGAAACATTTTATTTCTGTAAAAATAAATTATATATCCAGTGTAGTTTGCAATTTATTTTGCATGTGTTTATTCCCAAACTGTGTTGACTTGTGCTTTCTTCATTGTTTTGCCTTCATTGCTGCTTGAAAGCAACGTTATTTATTTAGGAAAAAGCATACTTCTCCATGTGAGTAAAATCTGCTACAGTCAGTCCTTGACCTAGATTCCCACAGAAATTTTGTTTCAGAAGTTGTTCAGAGACTCCATTTCATAACAGAGTGAGTTCTTGGAATGTGGTATTTAGTCAAAACTCAGTGCGTGAATCAAAACGGGACAAAACTCATATTTTCTACTCTCAAAAGACATTTTTAGTATGTTCAGTAATTACTTCACAGCTGGCTTTAATAAAATGTGTGTTGGAAGGGAGCCAGGTTCATGCAATACTTAAATATATGTTTAACTGGAGAATAAAATGCATTATTGCATTTTAAACTGGTAGTCATGAGACAGACAGACCGACCATGATTTTTTAGTGCAGTAGTAGAGAGCTCAATTCTGGTGCAATAAACACCTGGAGAACAGCACAAAGATCAGTGTCTACAGAGCCATTGCACTGTCTACTCTCCTATATGGGTCTGAATCATGGGTCATCTACCGCCACCACCTGCGACTCCTCGAGCGCTTCCATCAGCGCTGCCTCCGCACAATCCTAAACACCCACTGGACTGACTACGTGACTGATGTCGCTGTCCTTGAACAGGCAGAGGTCACCAGCATTGAGGCCATGCTGCTGAAAACGCAGCTGCGCTGGGCAGGGCACGTCTCCAGGATGGAGTGTCACCGCCTCCCTAAGATTGTGTTCTACGGTGAACTCGCCACCGGCTGCCGCAGGAGAAGAGCTCCAAAGAGGAGATATAAGGACTCCCTGAAACAACACCTCAGCCTAGGCCATATTGACCACCATCAGTGGTCCACCCTGGCCTCCAATCGGGAGATTTGGAGACACACCGTACGTAACGCTGCTGTCTCCTTTGAGAGCACACGTAGAATCAGTCACGAGGAGGAAAGACAGCGCAGAAAGAACCGTACCTTGACTGTCCCACCCAAGGAGCCCTTCCGCTGTGCTTTTTGCAACCGGTCTTGCCTATCCCGCATTGGCCTTTTCAGCCATCAGCGCGCTTGCAGTAAGCGTGGGTGAAGCCCTTCCCAAATCTTCGTCCGCGAAGCCAAGCCATGATTAGAGAGCTCAATGAAATATACAACCCTTATTATAAACATTGCAATAAGGCAATGCAATTTGAGTATTAAGAAAACTTCAAAAGCTGGAACTGAAATCGCAGAGCTATTTTGTAGTCGTGGTTCTTTTTGAGATCTTCAGAAAAAAAATATGTGCTATTATTTAAAGAAAAGAGGAAAATGACAGCATTGTTTACCAACATCCAGTCTCTACAGAGGGAAAGATTACTTAGAATAATATCCTAGAGCAAGCTAATAATTTCTGTTATTTTTCCAGGAGTCACAACCAAATTAGGAAAGAGAGAGGTGCACGATCAGCCTCAGAGATTAGGTGTGCGTGAAGTTCCATGTCAGGACAGAAACTTCTTGCAGTGTAAATAAGCTAAGATCAAAAACTAGCAACAGTAAGAAATATGACAGTTCAAAGGCCAGATGACAGCTAAAAATCGGAGCAAGGGTCAGAATTTCAGTGTATCTGTATCGACTGCACCTAGAGGTAAGACTTTAGGTTAAAGACAGAAAGATGACTGAGAAAAAGAGTATCTGGAGCAAGGAACAAATTCATGTCTGCAAATCAGGATTCATATGGAAATGGCAGAAGAAAAACGTGGATTCTGTGGATTCACATGAAGGAGGAATGGGAAAGCAGTAGTCTGGTTCTCAAAATGTTGAGAGGCTGGCATGAGCTGAGTTAGTCCTTTTAGCTTACAGGCATCCATCCTCTCTTCAGCATCATGCCTAGCAGGAGCAAGTGAAAGTGTAAAGCACCCATATGTATGTGTCATATGGTTCAAGGAGAACATCTAAATTCTATCACTGTTATAAATTTTACTTTAGCTAATGTAAAAGTTTGAATACATGAGTTTAATTTTGTGGCTAAGACTTAAGCGGTATTGGCTAAGGGATAATGATATGAGTATCCTTGGTTGTGATATTGGGATTTCTTAACTGACAGAACGGTGTTTGTTACTAATATTTGCCTTCTGAAGAACGTGTTACATTGTTAGTAGTGTTTTGAAAGTTCCGAAAGCATCTGTAGCCAAATATAACTTGATTTTTATTTGTACTTGGCCTGACAAATTCAATGTTCACATAGAGGAGGACCCAAATGTTGAGTTTCCTACCATGTGCATCATTTACAGATGTATTGGGGAATGTCTACTTGTGTAAACACAGATGCTATTTTGCAAAATCTCCTAGTTAGCTGTTCGATTATACTTTTTTTTTTCCACTTAAGAGCTGCATGAAGATCTATCTACAGTATTGTGAAAGGCTTTAGAACAATCAGGAAACAACGGGGAGGACTCTTTACTCTTGGAATTTTTGGCCTTCCCCACGATTTTTGCCATAATGCTTTTCTGTGAGACGGCGTGCATAGTAGTAAAAAGGGATAACTGGCATCCTTTTGTTTAAGTGAAATTTCGTTGAAACATGGGTTTATTGATTATATGTCCAGAGATACAGTGACTCCAGCAAAATCTTCACTAAGGATTTTTATTAAATCCTGAGCCTTCTGGTATCTTTTAATGTTTGAGAAAATGGGAAGAATGTGCTTATTGCTCACTGCAATTGTTTCTGAAAGGAACACATGAACTCAATAAGAATTTGTCTCCTCGTCATTGTAATCCTAGCATTGCTGTTCAGTCTTTCAAAGGAGCTAGTATATTACTTCTTCCAATTTATTCAGCATATACTCTTGTAGATGACTCTCTTAACTGTGATTGAATGAATCGAGTTCTGAAGTCAGAAGCTGACAATAAGTGACTCTAATGAGGCTCCCTCTATTTGTCACAGGACATGACTATGAGTGGAAACAGAAAATTACCCTGCATTTGTATTTTGTTAAGCACATATTGGATTTTTAAGTATTCATCTGACATCATGGATGTGATTTCCATGCTCAAGGATTAGGTGTTTTGCTTCTAAATTTTTATCTGTCTCTCTGGCATTCCTTAGACTGTCACACATATCGTGGGAAGATTAAAAAGCTTTTTTTAGTGTCCAGATGCACTTCTACATTTTGCAAATGCTCAATCCAGTTAGGACTCTTGAGGTCCTTGTGTACTAATAGCAACCGTTTGATCAATTACTAGTCAAAGAAATACAGCTCATCTGTTGTTGAATAAAACGCTGATGATGTCTTTCGAAACACTGTTTTGGTAAGTATGGATGTTCTTTAAAAGATGGTACAAGCAACTTAAACTCTTTGGATCACTTTCACCTTGTAGCTATATTGTCTAGATGTATTTTAGTAAATTATCACAGCCCTGTGTGATTAGTTCACTAAACAATCTTGTCTGCAGTCTAAGAGTCTTATGCTCTGTCTTCTGTGTACGACCTCTTAATGAGTACAGACCGAATTAGACTGTCATCTTCAGATAGTTCAAAATGTCAGTCTATTCTAGGCTTCCAGACAAACATAGGTATCCTGGCTGTCCTATATCGGCAGGAACTCTGCACACAAAATGCTCAGTGATATCTTGATCTCTCTGAAAACACTCCTTAAAACTATATTTTGCCAAGTGGGACTTTTATTTAAAAAGTCCTTTCTCCTAATTCTGTTTTGCATTTTCTAATAAACTCAGTAAAGCTATATATAACTTTTTCATTTTGTATTGCGCATAACTGCCTGACTCACAAAAAACCAGAAACTAGTTTTGACATACTACACCAGGTCAGGCTGTGAGATCTGCAAATGAGATCTTATCCCCAGAGAACGGCAAGTTTATCCCCAGGTGGTCCATGCCTCTTTCTAAGCTGTACGGGTGCTAACAACTGACTGGAGTACCCGTGCGGAGAGTACTCATAGAAAGTAAAATAACTGCTGTGTGTCTGTTTAGAAATGAGAAAAGTAAGAAAACACCAAACAAATAACCAAATTATTTGATGACATCATAAATGGCCAAATAGAGTTTTCTCATGCATGTTGCAACATCTCAGCAAATGTATGTTATGAGGAACTTCTAAACCTGCATGCTATATGTGTGGTAGTTATAAATGATCATTTGAGAGCCATTATGGTCTATTATGTAAATAAGCATTTAGGGGCTTCCAAAAATTTGTAATTATGATAGTGCAGTAGCTCTAAACTGACTTTCCATAAATATTTGATGAGGCATTTGTTAATAACATTAAGGTAAATGTCTTAATTAAAACATTCCACCTTTACATCACTAAGTTTTTAAACACCTGGAAATATAATGTGTTATAAAGTATTTCTCAGTTCAGTTTTGGATTCTGATGCAGCATATTCTTCAACTAGTTATTCAGTAGAAAAAAAAGGTGTGAGAACGTAGCTCTAATATGAAGATTGAATGGCTGTAACAACATAAGCTTTTTTCCAGCAGTTTTCTCTACTCATTTCCCTGTTTCACTAGGGGAATATGTAAACATATTTATTTTGTATTGAAATCTCAGGTTTTTAGAGGGGTGGAGGGTGGGCTGGGGCAAAGAGGAATGTTTTGCAATTTCAATGATCATATCTTTACTTTAGGATAATGTTCTTCAGGAACAGAGATCTGAACTGGATTGTCTCCCTGGAAAACACATTCTTGTAAGCCAGAGACTGAGTGGTCTGTAATGTCTGATGTAGGCCAGCTGTCCTGGAAGGTGGAACAAAATGGTTTGGCTTCTGATGCAGCTGGTGAATGAAAAAATAAACCGGGCTTTCTAAATTCTGCACAGGTGTGTCATATTCACGTGCTAACACCGGGTCGTTCTCACAGAAAGGAAGTTAAAATGAGGCCTGAGGGCACGAACTGTGGCATTCTGCAACACGGAGTAAAGGTTTCCTCAGCACAATTACAGAGATGCCTGTACTGTTCGAGAGTCCAGTTTGATCCTTCTTACATCTCTAATATCTGATTCCATCAGACAAAAGTACCATTAAAACATTGACCACGTTCTGGAAATATATTGTCTACTTACTTTCCTTCTCTTATGCCCAAATTAATTTTGAGAAGGTAACCCTGCTGGCTCTGCTGATCTCTTATGCATTATGCAAGGGTCAAGTGCAGGCAGTAGATTTTTCTATTTCTCCAATACATGGAAACATTCAAGTAGGGAGGAAATACTTTTTATTGAGAAGATTTATTATTTATTATTCTAGAACTTTTAAATTTAGGGTGGATCTGTTATGAAGCAATCATGACATCATACATTACTTAGAAAGGATCCACCTTTTCAGAAGTGGGCAAGAGAGTTCCAGACGTAGAGATAAATAAAGGTAAATATAGACATCATAAGAAATCACTAAATGGAACAACATATAAAAGATCGCAAAAGTTAAACCTGATCACATCAGAGAGATACTGTGTAAAATGCTCTACTCATCCTGCTTCTTCCTCATCTTCAACCCCAACATTTAGATTTGGGGATTTTCTGAATAAGGTGGCTCTCTATGTCTTTCTGTCATTCTCTTAGGTCTTACAGTAGTAGAAAATAATTCCAGACCTAAGGCCTTATTTGCAGCATAAGTAATATATGACTTCTCTGTCTGTCACTTTTTCCGTGTTTTTGTGTGCAGACAGGAAGGAGACAAGAGACAAAACAGCCAGTAGCCGAAGGCCAGAACTCTCAGAAATAAACACAAGAGTAGCCTCCAGATTTTGCATTTTGAGCAGAATTGGGAAAAGAAAGTTAAAAGGAAGGGAGCAAAGGACACACACTGATACAGAAAGAAGACTGGGTTACCTGTCTGTTAACGAATGCTGTAGAACAACCAAACAAGCTTTGGCCTGTAAGTTGATGTTAACTGATACAGCTATCATTTTCATCCCGCGGGGTTTGTATAAAGGCTTGTTTCAGAAAGAAATTCAGTGAATACAACAACATGACACTCAAAGTTCTCCTATTTTTTTTTTTTTTTTTTTTTTTTTTCCTTTTCTTTTAAGGCCTATCTCGCAGGTACTGGTAGCTGTTTTGTATTCACAACTAACTCAAAATAGTGTGTTTTGGTAAATAAGCTATGGTTTCACATCATGGTGATTTTTTTGAGCTTGTTGACTAAGGAAACAAGCTTCAGCAATTGTTCTGGCAACTTCTCTTAGCAAATTTTTATCTACTTTGTCACCTCCAATCGAAGTCGGTAAGTAAGTTGGAGTTTTTAAAGTAATTTCCTTCCTACAAACTTTGCTGTGAAAGTAGACAGTGAAGTTGAGGAAGAAGGCCTGTGTCACGGTAATGGGAGGCAGTAACACGAGCTCATCTGTGGTTTCAGACAGTAGAGAATCCTCACTGGGAAGACCCACTGTTCATGGAAGCGCCTTTAAAATATTTGCATTATGGTTTTGTCATCATATTCACGCTTGAACTCTTTGATTAAGTCTTGCATCAATATAAAGGGCAATTGATACAGTTTTACAGAAGAGATGTTGAAAACCGAGTGAAAGCGACAACACTGGATACTGTGTTCTCCAACGGGAATCACACGCTTTGGGATAAGGGACACTGGCATTACATATTTCAGGCTAAACATCTAAAGCATTGTTTAATGAAGGAGAGAGGATGTTTTTAGCAAATAGCATGCCAAAATTGTAACTTTTCATGTGTTTTATCTTAAATTGCTGTAACTTAATCACACATTGCTCAAGATGTAAAACTTATCTGTCATTCATTTTTACAGCTTACATTTTGAAAATAAGCAGAAACTTTGCTAGAATTCTAATAACTGCTTTGCTGCAATGTGTCACGAGAACTGTAAACTGCCCTACATTTTAAATCTGCTCTTTGGCATTGCTTAATAAACATGCTTGAGACCCCATACTGTATTCAGTTCTACTAATTTCCTTGAATTAATATTTAAGACTCTTGTTCACACTCAGAACAGGCTTCTCAGAACAGCTTCCAGGAGATGCAACAGAAACTAGTCAACAAAAGCAGATGGGCATCCTGGGAATCTGTAGTGATAGAAATAATCTAACAGAACACACTAGCAGTGCATATAGCTGGTTTATGCAGCTTTGTGATCTTATTACTGTTACTTTCATCTTCTCTTGGCTTTTCCTTCTTCTCTTTAAAGTCACATTTGGAACGGAATTGGTATGTTACACTAACCCTCCCCATGGGCCATGGAAAATAAAGGAACTTCAAGTGTGTGAAGAGCAAAGGTGATTTAAAACATTAGAGCTAAATCTAAGCAGAAAGTCGGTGGCTGCAAAACCCAGCAAGCACATCCCTTCCAGCATCTGAAGAAGAGGTTTCTACCCAAGGTTTCTACCTAAGGAGATACTTAGATATTTGAGAATAAAAGTGTTACAATCACACATGTGCTTGAGGGGGTGGGAACACGCGCTTTGTAGAGCGCAGCAAAGAGCAGGTTCCAGCCACATTTGGCTTGGGGCTCTCTTTGAACCTCCTGCTCAGCCTTGAACAGAATAATTAAACTCATTGCATGAGAAAGAATCTATGTTTTATTGGTTAGGGCACTTATCTGAGATAAGACCTCATTTCTAGTATTTGCTTCAGTCAGTATCTGAATTATTTATGTTATTTATTCCTTGTGGCAGAGACTGGAATGGGGCTTACCCCCTAGCCTGAGCTCTCTAGCCATGAGGCTACGTAATTCCATCTAGCTGGCTGGTGTCAGCCAGCGCCTGGATACTCTTCTGGGAAGCATCCCAAATGACTGCTAATCATAAAAGAAAGGGAGACTCCTCTTCAGAGTATGTTAAAACACCTGATAAAATCTGTGCACTGTGGATATACTGAGTGAATCAGGTCTTTGAGGCCAAAAACAGATACAGAACTGAGTTACTGAATTACTGTTAGCACAAGATTTTATATGTATCTGTAATATATAATCTTTCTCCTCATATAAGACGTAGCAATCTTATGATGAGGAATTCATAGTTTTATTAAAAACGGACTAAAACCAATATAATTTATCTTCCTTTATATCAAGGAAGGATAATTAAGAAAGATATCAAGGAAAGCAAGCCTGCACTATGCTATCAAATTACTGCAACACATGTAATATCTAATCGACTCTTTATCAAATGAAATGAGCCTCTGTTCATTTTCATCATAACAAAACAATAAATATGTATCAATTAAAATTGGTACTTAGGGATTTGTTTCAGTAGACAATAGTTGTGGAACTGGAGATAGAGAATGTTTAAAAACTGAAGGGCTAGATAATCATATCTGTGACAAGAAATGGGAAGTGCACTCAAAAGTATTTTATTTCCATATTTATATTCAATTTAAACACATGTAAAATTTAAAGTACTAATGTTGCTTCAATTTTTCTTGCCATGTCCCTGTGTGTATGCATTATTGTATCTTGAAAAATTGATAAAGACGAAGAAGAAATTTAATTTTCTTAGGAAATTGTATTATGAGTATTCAAAGCAAATTTTCACACAAGGTCCTGCCTAGACAATTATTCATCTGTTTTTCATGTTTGCTCTCCTGAAGTGCTAGCATGGCTAAACTTTTCCTTAGGATCACTATGCAGTCTAAATGCACAACAATAGCACAAGCACTCTGACTAATGTCACTAATGTTATCATAATTTGACTTGTTAAAATAGTTTGGTGGATTTCTTTTTGTAGTTCATTAAAGAAGCTTACCACTCTGTCAGAAGTGTTCAAAGGAAAACAGAGAAATGAATTGGTATGCTCAAAACAGTACTTATGTGGTAATGTTTATCTTCCTATTTCTTCGGGGCCTCCTTTCTGCTTAAGGCTGAAATAAAAACGAAGCACAAGGAGGAAGGGGGATTGTACACCGTATTGCACTTCTTCATCATCGCCAATAATCCATAGATATTTTCTCCTGTTATTATCCTACTGTTGGATACCTGCCAGTGAGCTTCTCTTTCAAATGCCATTATCTTTTCATTTTAAAGTGATGATATTAATCCATTAATTATCTGCATGTTTACCCAAATGACGATGGTTAACCCTTTACCCTCCTAAATTGTTTATCCCCAGCACAATTCCTGAGTGGTGTTCGTATGGCTATCTGTTTAGTATTGAACACTTCCCTGTCACTGTAGCTTCGTTCTACCACTGCAGCCAGATATAGTTTTTTCTCAGATACTCAGGTTTAGATCAGTCCAAGAAAGCAGGACACAAAGTATCAGGGAATTTCTGCTCTTATGTCAGTCATTTTTGTTGAGCCCAATCCACCAAGTGGAGTAGGATTCAAGATATATTGAACCAGTTAGGTGGAGCAAGAGAAACCTCTATGGCCTGACAGTTGAAAGCCATCAGCCTGGCAAACCAATCCTAACTTCCAGGCCTGGTCTGTTAACAGTTCCTATTTATTATCCTGTATCTCCTACAGCAACATACACCAATTGCCCTCATAATAAAGGCTAGAAATGATGAAGACAGCTGAGAAATCTAATTTCAGGATTCTGATTAAACGTCAGGCAGATGTTAACCTGGTCAGTCTAGCCCATGCTAAGATGCTGTAGTGTATACTGAAAAGTAAAATCATAGACTCGAGGTACTTTAACTAAGAAATACAGAATTTAGAGATTTAAAGAGCTAGGTAACAGCTTGCACAGATATTTTTACAGTGCAGCCTTTTCTGCCCATGTACCTATGGTTTTTTTACATTTCAGCTTTAGACTCTGAAAGTCTTCTGGGTATGACCATTGATTTTATATTTTCTTTTTAAATGGGAGAGAATAATATGATTTTTAAAATGAAGGTTGAAATAAGAGAATAGTTTCCTGGTTGCTGTCTGGTAATTCTTTATGCCATAGTGTGTTTCTCTCCACAATGAACAGAGAAATGGTGGAAATAAAATATATATATATATATATTTGATACTATAATCACTGAAGTTAATGTTAGAGTTTTCTGATCTGAAGGATTCAAAATTAAATTCTACAAGCCTCTGGAGTATCATTAATAAGGGTATAATTTCCCATTGATCTAAGAGGATCAAGATACCTGATGAAAAACTGGTATATAGCACAAAAATTCTTGTCAGGATCAGATAAAGCAATTTTGGAGATAACTAAAAATTTTAAAAATTGAAGGGGGAGCAAGATAGTTGCTGAACAAAGTATGAATATGTACACCTTATTGTCCAAGCAGGTGGTGTGATTTGAGAAGACTCCTTAAGAATCATGCCCTGAATGTGTGAAGTAGGATGGTGAATTTGCAGAGGAGTAAGTCACAGAAGAGGTACCTGCACAATTAAAATGGAAAACTATATAACAGAAATGTAATTATCCAACATCAGAAACTTGGGTTTCATTAGAAAGAGCTTTATCTGAGCATGTCATAGTAGCAAAGTTATGTATAAAAGTATTGACATTAATAAATCAGTCGTAATTCAAAGCGTGTGGGTTTTTTGGACACAAATCTGTGTGTAAACTTTGGTTTTGAAAGAAGAGTGTATAAAATTCACCAAGCAGATTTCTCAGTTCTAGTTAATATATGGCATGGGAAAAAATGGTAGAAATGAAATGCATGTTCTTTAATAGCACTCCCTACTTCCTTCTTTAAAGTTTTTCATCTCTCAGTTTTTCCCGTCTGCTACTTGCTGCTAAACCCATTTCATATCTCTCAGCTCTTGTTTCTCAGTTTAAATCTATTTTTATCTTATTGATGAGTCACTCGTCAGTCTGTAGTTTAACACATCCTGTGTTTCTCTGGATGGTCTCACATGCTTATTATATAAAGGGAGAGGAGGACTGTTTAGTTCATCGTGACTCTATACTGTTTCACTCTGAAAGGAAATTAAGTTGGTATTTATTTATAGCCTGAAATATTCTTGATTTTTTTTCTTTGTATCAAAATTTCCATCAGACTCCTATCAGTGCATTTACCCAGGTCCGCTACTACGTTTTTTCTTTCATAGCCTGTATAAATGTTGGTACTTATTTGGTTATGCTGCTTGTCAGTTCAGCTGCAGCTGAAATCATTACATTCTCCTACAATATAGTGGTGTCATTCAAACAGCTAGAGTTAAGGTTGTGTCAGCAATTCCATTGCAAATCCTTAATTTAAATGGTTTGGGATAACTCAGCCATAAAATATGTTTTGAGCTGAACCTCAGTTTGTAAAGTTTCAGGCCAGGAGCAACTTCTTTTTCAGACCAAACAAACAAACAAAACCAACCAACCAACCAAACAAAAAAACCACGCACACACACACACACACACACACACAAAACCCCTAAAAACCAAACCAGCCAACCCCAAAACCACTCTCTAATCATTTAAAGAAATAATTTAGTGCTTGTGAAAAGGCTAAGTTTACTGCCCTAGACACTGAGCTATGGTGAAAGTCTGCAGCAGCACAAGAGGTACTTTACAGGTTTCCTCTGTTCTGCTTTGGTTTAACTTAAAAGATTATGATCCTGAAAATTAAGAGAATTGTTTAGGCTCTGGGTAACCTGACCACTGCTTTAAGGCTGATAATAAGAGTCATCTGATGGCAATTTTGATGGTGTACTAAGGGACCAATTAAATGTATCCATGACAGCCAGCACAAGGGACTGGTAGCACCAAACTGCGCTTCACATGCTTTCGGTCACCAAGGGACCGTTTGTGATAAGGTGGGCTGACTCTGAACGATGACCAGCAGGTGAAAGGCCCTCATTATTTCATTCATAAATAATCTGGCTCCCCAGCTGCTTGAAACCTAATAGGGAGACAATAAAAAGGGACATGATCTAGACAGAGGCAACACAATCACACTAGTGTGTTAGTTAAGATGCCTTTCACATTCTTCCTACCATTTTAAATGGTGTAATTTTTTCCTGGATTTTTCAACTGTACTAAAGCACACCACCAAAGCACAGCCTGTGTCTCTATATTTTGAGGTGACAGTTAGCTGAAAAAATCTTCCTAGAAATGTAGCCAGCATTCTGCATCACAGGAGGACAGACTCGCTATAAAAAAACAACACAAAACCAAAACAACCCAACTCTACCAGCTCCCAGCACACTCTTTGCCAGGTGATGTCTCACAAAACCCCACTTAACATATGGAAAATAAGTGGCTTGTGAAGCTCTGTTGATATTGAGACAGTATAATCCAAATTTAGTTTGACACAAACTGTAACTGGCACAGTTTAAAATCCATGTAGAACATAGATTCATGATAAATTTTAAAAATTGATCAAGGATTTTCCTGGTGAAGTGCTGTCATCTGTCATCAAGTCTTAGTTGAATATCTCGGAACTTTGTACAGAAAATTTTAACTTTAAACTGCAGTCCCTACTACAGTTACTAACAAAACTTCTGTTACCAGCGAGTCAGAACCTTAGTGCTTGTATCTACGGATGAGAGCTATTTAGTCTTTATATTTATCATTTGTGGCAATATTGCCTAGTGAGACAGTACAAAGGTAAAGACTGTGCTATACTTAGCCCTAATTATCAGATTATAGCTGTTTCATTCAAACTTGTTGTCATATAGAATCTTAAGAAGATCTGATTTTTTTCAGTTGAGCAGCCTTCAAAGTTAGTCTTCCCTCATTTGAGTTTGTTGCACCATATTTTTCTTTTCTTCTTCTTCTTGGTTTTACATAGTGTATTTAGATATTAACAGTGTAAGAACAGTCCATCACTCCAAAGGAAAAATTGAAATTATTAGCACCAAATAAAAATATTTTTAAAGTCTGTTAAAGAAGCTATTCCTTAAAATGTCTGCTTTCTGAAATATGACGAAGTTCTAATTCTTCACAAAAAAAAAAAAAAAAATTAGTTGTGCCATAAAGGAGTCCTTGCAAGAGTAATTGTAGTAAAATATAGAAGTAGACCTCATTAAAAGCTAAAACTGAAACTTGTGATTTTCCCTTAGTGTACGTATACTCTGCTATCTGAAAAGACCTTTAAAGCTGTTATATTTCATGAAGGGCTTTTGATGAGCAATTTTCTACACAGTTTTATACTGGTTAACCTGACTCTGGTTTCAGTGAGTGTTTTATCTCTATCTATATTATCTAGAAAGTAATACAACCTTATTTAGGATGCCATAGAAAATGAGGAATGTTACAGTGATGCTATCTACTGAACGTACAGGAGGGAGATAGATAAACTAACAGTTCAGTGACTACCAATTTCTTCCTTACTGGTGTGGTACTATAACATGAAAAGCTGTTGTCATCCCTACCCAGGGTGGACGAACCACCACAGAGCTGCCCCAGTCGCACAGATGACAAGCAGTGTCACTCTGGGACCGAAGACAGCTTAGTTATGCCTGCAGAGTGCACTGCTGCCATAGAGCACTGCTGGGGCGAGGCATTTGTTTTAGGGCCCAGGACAGCATTTCATCTCAGCATCAGGAAGTGCTATGCCTTCTAAAGAAGGACTGTAAGTCTCTAAAATTCAAGTGTCTTGCATACAGACATATCCAAAGGAAAGCAAGCATGGCTGCAACCTAGGAAAAGCAGTCAAGCTTTCTAGCTTTAAAACTCTGCATGGTTTTACGGTGTTGGCCAAGTAAATGACAAGATCTAGTAAAAAAAACTCTGCTGAAGATCTAATTCATATTTTCCCAGTTTCAAAGCTTGTCTTTTGAGTGCTTTCCTATGTCAGCAGCTATGATAGTAAAAGATGCACCATGCTGAAATCACACACACAAGATTCTTCCATCCTGCAGCAGCTCTTCCATTCTTAACAGTTTTGCAGTGATGTAGTTGCTCACTTGGGTAGAGCAGCTGGCTGATCGCAGGGACTGAGCAGTTTTGATGCTCATCTTAATGATTTAGAGAAAGGTAACGAACGGCAGCTTGTTGACGTGGACGGTGCCAGTTGTATTTGTTCTGCAGATTCTGGGATCGTTGATTTTAACGAGGGATTCTATAATCACAAGATTCATAAGAGAGTCATTCCTTCCTTTCGTAAAGAGTGAAAAGTATCATCACATTACGACATGATGCATGAAATAAGCAGCAGCTCGAGCTGTAGCATATTAACTATTGTGACTCTCTCCTTCAGGAAACGGTTGTCTTTAAAATCACAGTGAAAACCTACTGGCAAGGAAAAATGAGGAAAAGTGACAGTACTTGCTCAGATGACCTCTGTACTTAGCAGTGTATCAGTTATTTATCATAGGCTACCTGCAAATACTTGTAGGGTTCCCCACTAGACATCGTTCCCAAATGCAATCACCTTGAAGACTTTCGCCATGCCTCATGAGCAGAGATGCTCTTCAGCTTCGACCACATAGAACTCTTAAGGTTATTTTTCGATAGAATGAATGCCTTGATTTCATTATAAGTAAGTGCAAACAAACCTGTTTCTGTGTATAATCGCAAGTATCTGTCTGCTTGTATATTTTTTCCACTTACGCTCTCCTTTAGTACTCAAACAAACAGGCTTTGAGACATTGGCATAAACAATATGATCTCAGGTTGTGGGATTTCTTCCTTACCCATAATAGAACATAAAATTATCCTGGCCAGAATAACATGAGCTAATATATGTAATATTCGGTACGCTTTTTAGAGACATTGATTTAAAACACAAAAGAAAACTTTACTGATCCAGTCCACATATTCTCCCCAACAACTGCCTTATTCCAAAATTGCTTCAGATTCTTATCATCTTCTTTCATCAAAAGAATCACCAGGGAAACTCTTTTACTGCTAATTTGATGCGATAAGAGGAAGGAGAAAGTTATTGTGGCCTAGATGTTTGCCTCTGCCTTAGAGACGCAGTCTCTGTCATTAGCATCTGAGTCACTGTCACTAATTACCCATTTCATCAGCACAGGTCTGTTTTGTTACCTTACGGAATTATTTTAACCTTGTTTGTATCAAGAACTTTTTCTTTTCAGGTGTCCTTCTGTTATTGACAAGACATTACTTAAAAATTCTTACTTTTATGGCAGTTATTCACCTCTCACAGGAACATTTATTGCATGTTAGTTTTGTATGAACTTTTTATCAACGGGAGAGTTAGTGTAAACAGTTTCAAGTCAAGTCTTTCCCTCTACAGTGAGTGGGAGTAGGTTTGAAGTTATTTGCATAGCATGTCATTACTATTGTCAAATCTGACTCAAAAACCATTATGCATTCCTG
>NW_010409831.1:54602-59294 GCF_000710305.1 Buceros rhinoceros silvestris
ATTCCTGCAGGCAGGAATTCCTGCTCGAATATCATTAGAGATAACCTGCACCTTTTTTGGGCTTTCCCCCCTCAACCCTGAGGTTGTAAATTTAGATTAGCGATCCTCCCTAAAACCCTAGAAAGGATTAATAACTCCAGAACTAGGTTTCTCAGAACAATGGGAGATATTTTATTCGTAATAAAAATGAGGAAAACAGAGATTCAGTAGTGAGTGGATACTTGTCTTAACACATCGTCCGTAACTTAGCAGGATCAATAATACAACTTGAGGCCTTACTATCCAGGTCCTCAGTGATACCTTGCTCGATAATTTATGCACTTCTGATACTCTTGAAACAGTTTGTCATCTGACATATGTCTCCATATCTTTCCTAGCACTTTCCAGTTTTTTTTTTTTTAAATTCTGGTATCAGATCACAAATAATAAGGTAGCCTGCTAAAAAAACCTCTAGTCAAAATATTTATTCCCTTTGTTACATGCCTGAACTAAAATACCGCTGTGGCTAAAACATTCACCTCAGTACTGGAACAGTTTTAAAAATAGAAGAGATTTCTCGTATCCCACATGTTGCCAGGGACCAAGTCCTTCTGTCTGGAGGCAGATCTAAGCCCACATCTTCCATTGCCCAAGAGGGCATCCTCACCAAACCAGAATTCAGAGTGTTTCTCTATTCGTTAGCTGTACTCTGAGAAATCCCTTCAAAAAAAGAGTAAAGGATGGGGGGCAAAATGTCTGGTTGACTGCAAAAGGACTGAAGTATGACAGGAGAAGGTAGTTGCTGGGTCCTGGCCTGAGGAAAGGCTACACTCTTGCAGCTGGGGAAATTTTCCTCTAGAGAACAACACGAGGGATCTGAAATGATATGTGGCTGGAGATTAAATGGTAACCATCTTTATCAGGAAGTTTGGATCATTACCTGAGGAGCAACTTTTCTCCAAAGATGCTGCTTCTGAGAATGAGAGCAGATGAACAGCAATAACATGATCAACCCTCTAGGCAATTCTTTAAAAAAGAATTATTTTCTGTAGCATAATTAGTATTGTTCCATATAGTTTATGTGTTCTATCTGTCTAGTTAGTGTGAGTACACTGTACTGCTTAGGGTTCTTATTCTTCAGAAAGTCTCACAAGGAATCTCACAATATTTATGCTTTTATAGATCCTTCTTGCTTAGAAGAATTGTCAAGTTGAAACAGTCTATTAAATATAAATATTCCTTAAATGGTTGGGTTATTGATATTCATGCAGTATCAGATTTCAGAGATTGGGAGAGTGTTATGCAAGCTGTTGATGTCTTTTAGGAAGATACACAATCTTGTCTTGAAGGTGCCATACAGCTGATTTTACGACCCCCTGCAGTAGACTTTCTGATATTTGCTTGTACATACTTCAGGTTTATTTTCAAGTTGGATATCTCTGATTTTTTTGATGTAGCCATTGAGCCTTGCTAAGCTTTTCCTGTAATATATTTTTCATGTGCAAATAACTATATGCTGTGATTGTGTCATGTTTCAGCCTCTTAAATAAACGGAATAGTTAAGCCTGATCAGCCTGACAGCACAGATTTGTTTTATAATCACTTAATAATTACAGGCTTCTCTTCTCCACTTTGTCAGTGCTTACTTGTTTTCCTGGGGCCATTCCAGAAACACGTCTAGCTCTGATTTTTATCAGTGCTGCATGCAGAGGCACGAACAGTTACCTACTTTTGTATGACACCACTCCTTTTCATAACACTGTAAAGAATTTACTTGCCTGTTTAGCAAGAGGCTGCAGGAAGAGTTGTCACTGAGGTAGCTGACTATACGGTGACCTGTAAGTCGTTTGTGAGGGACTGTTTTCTGAGATGTTCATTCTGCAAAAATAGTTGAGTTGTTAATTTTTTAGATATACTATATCGTATTTAATTCTACTGGAATATATCTGACTGGATCATGGCATTCAAACAGCACCACCATTCCCTTCACCTTTCTGTCTTACTTCCCAGGAGTCAGCTACAAAATTTACCACAAATGTATTAATCTTTTAAATCACTGTTAAAAAAAGATTAGTAACTCTGAAAGAAGAACCAGTAGCCAATGGAATCCTCGAGTAATTTGCTGACACTTGCCTATTAGAAAATATTTATTTTGAATCCAAATACTTATTGAAGAAAACCACAAAATTTAGAGTAGTGTTATACCGATGGATTCTGGAGGAGACTCTTTTGCGAAACTAAAAATATCTAAGATGATAACTTTAGTTTTACATCCCTTGACATTTACTAAAAATCCTCATTTTACTGATAGCGCTCTTCACATTAAATGATGTTTCAAATAAACTTCTTTCAGAAAGTGCCTTTCAGGGTCCAAATGACCCTTATTCTTGCTGGAATCCAGCTCCTTCTCCAGTGTTTTATACAGGCACAGCAAGGGAAGAGGAATACTGCAGCATTGCGCGGGGTTGAAGCAGAGGTTATCGTACGTACTATGTTGAAAATAAGATCAAAGTTATAAATGCTGATTCAGTTATCAGGACACTGTGGGTTGTTCTTATTTATAAAATCACAGAACAAATCACAAAGGCCCATAGCAATTATTAAGGGTGATGTGGTGAATTTATATGCCCTGCAAATGGGCTATGCACAGTGCTAACACCCAAGGAGTAGGTCAGGAAGGGAATTCTGACTGAGTTACAACTCTGCTTGGTTCCACTTACTTGAAGTGGGGAACAATCTGTTTTGATCTCTATCTAGAAGACTATGTTTAGCTCCCTGGGGACTTGATTGTGCAGGCTTGTTTTTTAGTTGTCAGAGGCAATGGAAAAGGACCAGGAACAAACTTGGGGTTTTGCTTGGGTTCAGTTTTTGCTTCAATTTAACCTAAACCGGTGACTAAAAGTTTAACTGCAAATATTCCCTTCAGGACCATGTCTCAGATAAAGGATGGTACTTCTGTAAAATAAGGGAAGAATGGACTGAGGAGGAGACTTTACAGAGAACTAAACAGCTTCTAACACTTTCTAGCATACCGAGGACTGATGCTGAAGTCTGGGACTCTGCTTCATTCACAGCAAAAAACTGAAACCCAATCTTTTCCTCACGAGCTAGTGTTTCAACATCCAGGGTGTGGTGTCCTGTTCTGGATAACCTCAGTCCTTTTGTCTATGTGGGTGTTTTGCGTTCTGTTTTGGTGTTTTCTTTTTTTTTAGGAAGTGGCAGATGAAAATTAAAGTAATATGCAAGTAAAAGCCTTCTTTCACTTACTGTTGAAACAGAGAGAAAATACTCAATGTTGACATAATCCATAACGAGAAAATCACGTTTTGTCCAGAACTAGCAGTGAAATATGACTTGAGAAAATGTGGTTTTACACTTTATTAAAGAACAGTATTACACTAGGAATTTTTCTTACTGAGGTTACTCTGAATGTATAGTGGCATAAGTAATCTAATTCACTCCGTACCGTGTAAATGACTAATCTTCTGATAATACTGAATATCAGAACAACTATTTTCATGTATCAACTCTTTACCATCATCTTTGGCTAAGGCTCCTGTGTATATGAGGAGAGTTTTACAACTGAACTGTAAAATAATGTGGGGAATAAGGGGCCCTGTCCAGGGTTTCTGATCCTCTCAGATCATAGCGATGATGTATAACGTAAACACAGAACTGGAGAAGAAACTGACCCATTCAGAGTCCAACCAAGTGGATTCGTATGAGAGTATTTGAGTACACTCTGGAAAAATCTGAGCGTGATTGAGAAAGCCTAGGGACAAAAGAAACTCAGAGAATGACAGCAATCTAGGCAATGGCCTTCCAGCTTGCAGAACGAAGAAATTAGTTCCTCTCTAAAGCTAATTGCCCAGCCATTCCACTCTGCTTACGTGACTATATATATGTGTTTAATTTTTAACAAGAAAACATAGGAACTAAACTTAATTCAAAACTAACTTTTGAATGTCATGTTCTTAATTAGCAATTCATCCTTTTGCTGCTGTCATCTCGATTTTTTAATAAGGATGTGTTGCATTGCTGTCAGCCACTGAGAGAGCCTAACACTTCAGATATTTCCTTTACCTGAGGTGCCTGTTTGCTGGCATGAAGAAGGGTGCTGTTGACTTGTATGATCTCCACTTTCACTGTCTTTCCTCTGAGCAACCTTCCCAGCTTATGTCCTCTGTAATCTACTGATTCTAGCATCAGTAAAACTCCCCTTCTTATCCTAGCAAGTGCCATTCACACTGTCCCACTCCACCTGCATTTCCTCCTTCAAAGAAATCCAACAAACCAACAGACGCCACACCCAATTTCATATACCTTCGTAAGGGGTTTGCTGTACAAAGGCTTTAAAATCCTCAGGAGTCTGTAAGAATTAATTAGACATTGTAAATCTTGCCTGTCCTGTGCTTTGACTCAGCTGATTTCATTCATGTCAGATGACTCCTTGTGCTTCCATAATTCCATTAGTGATGTCTGGTAACTCCTATTATGAAAAAACTGAATTTCTGAGGTGTTGCCATAGGTCAAGAGAGCTTGAGGGACATTCTGCTTTGCAGTTAGAATAACTCCCAATAAACAAAACTTCTTCTTCTTGTTTTACAATCAAGCTCGTAAGTGTAAAACTTGAATATTTGGCTACTGACCTGGTATCTATGGGCACATTATTAAAAGGAAAATAAAGATTTATTTTGTTCCTGTCCCCATTTG
>NW_010409831.1:59385-81473 GCF_000710305.1 Buceros rhinoceros silvestris
CCCCCCCCATATGTCTGATTCTTCTTTCCTTTCAGTCTTGGGTGCTGTTTTTTCCTGTGTTGTGTAACTAGAAGACACTCACCCTATTTTCCCCAACCACATACAGAGTCTTAGCAATGCTGTCTTTCAGAGAAGGGGATTTCTGAAGGGTCATTTCAGCTGGAATAGAAATAAATAAATAAATCTTAAAAATGTAATTAAAATCTTAACTAGCTTAAGCCCTGGCAAGCAGACAAAGTGCACTTAACATTCTCCATTAAACCTGAAGTACTTATCATCATGTGGAGAGTTAGAGAACTACAGGATAGGCACATGTTTTGTTCAGCAACCAATGAGCGTTTACTGTTGTGGCAAGCGACTGTCAGAAAGCTGGCATAAGATGTCCCCTGCCATCCATTCTGGGATACCCAAAAGAATTAAAACATCCGAACAGTTGTTTTTTTTGTTGTTATTGTTATTTTAAATTCTGCTTCAAGAAGTACTGGAGAGTCCTGAAAAAGTAGAGTTCTGCTAAGGGTAGAGCCCTCCTTCCATGCTAAGATCAGAGCCTTTGGTTTAGTGTTATGATTTCGGGATTTTAGAAACAACCTTCACTCACAATTTCAGTTCACTTTTTAGAGGCTAGGTTTTGTGCTGGATTCTATAAAGTGTGTAACACAAAGCCTTCTATAGAAGAATGATGCAAAATGCAGAAACTCCAAGACTGACATCGTTCTGTTTAGCCTACTCACTCCACATTTTTTTTTCCCTTCCTATGTTCACCATGTCTTTCCACAGAAACGAAATGTTGCCTTCCAGATCTTCTGCTTTTTACCCAATGTTTTACATTTTTCGTGACTCCAGGACCACAGAATTGCTCTCAGCGTGTAAACTGAAATGTAGTCAGTGTGTAAATCAAAGTCACATGGAACAACCTCTGCTGTTGTCCAAGTGAACTGTGGACGCACAGGAAGGCAAATGTCTTATTCCAATGTATTCAGTCAAGACCAGGTGTAATGTTGGTGACTTTGCCTCTGAAAATGGGAAACAATTTCTAACATCTCGTATAGCTTGCATAGCAATCCAGGGAAATAGCGCACAGCTTGGCCATGACCCTTCAGATCAGTGCAGGGGAGAATACGAACTGAACCTGGGATCTCTGGTGCAGTGACAGCTTCCAAGGCTGGGGACTTTAGCTCTTGTCTGTTTGCACTCAGTCTATGCTTCCATGCAAACTAGGGGTGAGAAACACTGCTATTTGTGTTTTATACCCAACACAAAGACAGCATCTCTCTGAAATTTGTACCTTCCAGTCTACAAGCTGTCTTCGATGCATCATACCTCTGCTTCTGGTTTCACCAGTACGACTGTTTTCACATACTCTACTTATGCTCTTCATTCTCTGCCACCATGGTTCCATCTGCAAGAACCTAACTTTGACATCGTAAGATACTGTAAGAGTACAGAACTGCTAAACTGATGAAGCATTTCAGCTGATAAGTTTCAAGGAAGAAAAACAGTCTTTCCACAAGAACTGTGCTATCTTCACAGCCTTATTGTGACGCTGTTGGCTGAGTTATCGCAAGAGACAGCCCTAAAAAGACAGCTTCAATTAGAAAAAAACCCCAAGTCATAGCATATAAAGTGAAATATTTTATTTTATTATTTCAGAACAGACTTACGGGAGAGAGCAGAGAGACTGAATTTTTGTATGCCAAACGAACAACCAAACAAGTACCAGTACAGTAATCACTCACCTCAGTCTGGATGGACCCTTGGGAGGTGACAAGGGAAGTTAGAGGTGGTAGGACTGGGACATAGAAACCCTTGTTCCAGTTTGCCACTCTACAAACATTTCAAGCACTCCTTTACAATGTAAATATTTGTGACCTTTATGTTGATAGGGGCTGTGTAGAAAGGAAGGCAGATATGGTACAGGCAAATTTAAAATTCAGCAAGAGATACGATGAATTGTGTATTCTGTCTTCCCTTTTGCAGTAGCATCTGCAGTATATATTACATTTTTTTTAGGATTTTGCTGTAGTTATAAAGATCTTTACCTATATACTGCCTATAAATGTTAGTTATTTGAAATGTTTTGCAAGCTGTCATTGGTCTTGAATAAACAAATGTTTTTTATGTTTCCTGATTGGATTATGTTTCCTGATTGGATTATATTTCCTAAACTGGAATCCCTTTCCTGTTATGGGAAAGCACACATGTATAAGGAAAAAGAACGGCAGCAGTAGAGGTGGAGCAGAAAGCACAGAATACCTGGTTTTAAGATTACCTTTACAAAGTAGATTATTGGTAGATTCTGTCTGAGGTGAAACATTCATTTTACAGAATATGGCCCATAGGGAATTTTAAAATTAAAACAGAAGTGAGCACCCTTTTCTTCAAATTAATATGCTTCATGATTTATTTTTAGTGACCATAATTATATTCAGAATGTGACCTTCAATTTGCTTAGTCTCAGATTTACGTTACAAAAGTGACATTCGAAAACCTGTATTCAGAAATGAGCATTTCTTTATGAATATGCCTCCTTGATTTAAATGCTTGAATTCCATGAACTGAGGATATAGGAGATTCATACTTATATTATCTGGCTACACACTAAATCAATCTGCAGCAAATTAAGATGAGTGTGAAAGTTACATTGCACTGTCTAAAGGCAGATTCTTCTGTTTTTATAGTTCATGACAGCTGGAATTCTTTGAACAAGCCCTATACTTAAAAATGGGAGTAGATGTCAACTGAGATTTTCTAAAAGCCCACCTTCTGTTAAACTTCCATTAATAAAAATAAACCCCACAACTGGTTTAAGCAAAGCACATAGCTACATGCTTTCCTGAGTTTAAGCAACAGGGAAGTGGCCTGAGGTATTTTTTGTTCTCAAAAATATCGAGACCCATCACCTTCTATCGACATCCTTTGAAATTCTGTTTAAACATAAGTAAATTATTTTACTCTGAGCAGTGGCACGGGTTTCTCAGATAGAGGGGTTTCCCTCCTTGGAGAATTTAAAAATCTGAGTGGGTTCTAGCTGAGCCTAATTTGAACAGAGGGCTGAACTAGATGATCTCCAGAGGTCCCTTCCAAACTCCACCATTCCACGATACTTGTTGGAAAAGGTCACCAAAGGGGCTAGACTTAATCCGGTCAGAATAAAGTAAAAGCGATCCAAAAGATTCAGATAACTGTCTGAGAAGACTGAGAAGACTGTCTCAGCTGGCTTTAAGGGCGATATCTGCAGATGCTTTAGTTTGTAATAGCTCACCTCAGCTTGAGTGAATAGGCGACAGGAAGCCTAAGTGTACTATCGCGATGGTACAGTAATTCAAGAAGCATTTGCTAACAAAACAGGCATCTCTATGTGCCCTTTTTAGGCCAACCTCACTCTCACTGTCTGCTTTAGTAAATACAGAAACATTAGCAGAACTAACTGCTCTCCTGACTAGATAATGATAATAAATGGGCAATTACAGTTGAGTTCAGGAGCTGAAATTTACCTCAATAAAACTACACAACATACACACGTAGGAAATAATTCTGACTAATTTATGTTGCAAAAGGTGACAGAAGTATTTGCAAGGGGGTGAGAGATCAAGGAGCTTAATCAGTTTATAATCACTGAGTATGCTGTCGATTAGATGTGTCATTTGATAGGTTTTTAAGTACTGCTAATTAGCAGAAGGGTAAATTAAATGCAGCTGTTGATGAACCAGCCAGAATCCTTGAAAGTTATGACTTTTCCTCTATCTTATCGCTATTGCAAGAAATGCAAATGCTGTTTCATCCCTTCATTTTTGTCGTAATCACGATCTTCACAGCCATAGTTCTACTGAGACAGAACTACAAGTAAAATTTTCTATTACAGCTCTATGTAAATATTTTAAATCTTGTGTTCATTGAAACCAATTCATGCAGTATGAGACTCACAGAAAATATATTTATTCATATTTGAGTCTAATACAAATAAAAAGAACACCCTATAGGTGTTAGGGTAAGCGAATAAGTTGTAATATCTTTATAAAATAGAAGAGCATATTGTGAGCATATTTCTAAAATCTGAGGGTGAGATTAGTGAGATTTTTTCAATCTGTATTTGTAGATGTTTCCATGAAGACTTAATGATTAATTATAGGGGAGGATGGAGTTACATATAGTCTACTTAAAAAAACGTTAGCCAGCTTTGTCAAAAATCCCAGGATTTCTTTTGATTTTGCCATTGACAAAATCATAAAATGCTCTTATATGTGTGGGTACTTAGATAGCATTTTTATAAAAGCGTTATTCCAAGAAACAATATTAAAAGAATACCAAGGTTTCAGAGACCAGAATTCGGAATGCACGAAATGTCAGAATAAATGTTGCCCTTAGAACATTAATTCAGTATTTTGTGCATGTGGTACAGTGTGCAGTGCCATGTCTTGTTGACCACACGTTTTTCAAACGCTCTCTGAAGGGCGAATTGGAAGTTTATTCAGGTGCTCTTCTGTATTACCATAGTGCTGGAGTGCGTCACGCGAGAAAGCAGTTAATTCACCGTGGCACCTTGTGTGTGAGGACAGGGATTATACTAGTTCCATTATACAGTTGCAGGCCCTAAGGCATAGGGAGTGCATCTATCCGCATGTGTAGGGCAGAATGTGCCTCAAGTTTGTCTGGAAGACAAATCTGCTAAGTGCGGGTCTGCTAACCTGCTGGGCTGACCTCTGCGGATGACTATGGATATTCAGAGGAAATATTTCAGATCTGTCTAGTGCTTTAAAGGACAAATGTTCTACAGTATTTATCAGAAGATTCAACCAGTAGTGATATTTTATGCCTAGTCTGGTTTCCTAGATGTGTTTTGCTTACACTGGAGGTGATGTCATGTGACCTTTATCAAAGGATTCCAGTGTCTCTTGCTACAAGGGTAAAAGGAGTTTCTGCAGAGGGGGCATAAGAACAAAAGGTGGTTGTATGCAGCTGGGCAGCAGCCAGGGCTATGAGCATATGTGAATGCTTGAACTGTTACCTCTTTCAGTCTGTTGAGCCTTGCAACGCTACATAGTATAACGTCTTACTTTTCCAAAACTAATCGGCCAAGAAGGAGTCTTGTGGTAGATCCTTACCCAAGAGCAAGGGCCAGTTCCCCAGAGTAAATTTGTCATCTTATGTATGAGATCATGTTTGGTATTCCTGCTTTATTACTCCTTTCTTTCCGAAATCAGCAACAAGTAAAAGTCATGTACGCAGGATCCTTCAGCACATATCTTTGATTCGTCATTAGAGCAGGTCTACTTTCTGCTCTGATTAAGATGTCTCATGGATAAAAATAGTCTGTGATCTTGCTGTTAATGACTTTTTCCCTGGTTAAATGGCTAAATTAGGGTTGCATGAACCATCCTACTTCTGAGCCCTTGACTTTTCAAACTTAAGAATATTCTTTTAGCACAATATATACAGTATATACAGATGTCCTCCTTCCTCCCAACCTTGCTCCTCTGCAACCCCGAACATCCTCTGGTGATACTTGATCCATGAACAGGAGGCAAGAGGCACTGTGCAGAATTGGTCTTAAGAAGGTCATTGAGGTACTGGGGCATGTCCAAATAAGGGCAACTAAGCTGGTGAAGGGTTTAGAGAGCAAGTCCTATGAGCAGTAGCTGAGGTTCCTAGGGCTGTTTAGTTTGGAGAAAAGGAGGTTGAGTGGAAACTTTCTTGCTCTCCACAACTACAGGAAAGGAGGTTGTAGCGAGGTGGGCTGTTCTCCCAAGTACAGGCTGTTCTCCCAAGGAACAAGTGATAGGATTAGAGAAAATGGCCCCAAGTTGCACCAGGGGAAGTTTAGATTGGATATAAGGAAAAATTTCTTTACAGGAAGTGTTGTAAAGCACCTTAACAGGCTGCCAGGGTAAATGGGGGAGTCATCATATCTGGAGGTATTTAAAAGGCATATAGATGTGATGATTATGGACATAGCTTAGAGATGACCTGGCAGTGCTGGGTTAACAGTTGGACCTGATGTTCTTGAAGGTCTCTTCCAATCAAAATGATTCTGTGATTCTGTGAATTCTGGTACCTGAACGGACAGATCATCGCTGGTGAACAAGTGTTTTGCCCATTCATTTGATAAATGTTTAGCGATGGTGTGACAGGTGATTGGTGAGACTCAGGAGTCTTGGATTTAGTCCTAAATTCTGGAGGCAAAAATGGTCAGTAACAGTCTCCAACTCTTCTGTCACTTCTCCTTGTATGCTGGTGTCTTGGCTCAGTCTCTTGCACCAGCCCACAATTCCATCAAGGACCTTTTTGTTGGCCCACTAACTCCAAACATGTCAAGCTAAATTATCTGCAGATCTTGTTTGGGCTCTTCTCTGATGCTCCACACCTCTTTGCTCCAGTCTTCCTATGCTTTTCCCCCACATGCTACAGTACTTGGAGTTTTTGCTATTTTTGTCACAGAACATCCTTGGAGTAAATTTTTTCCTTTAACAGTCAAAACAGAAAAATTCCTTCCATCAAAATCACATCAAAGAGAATTCTGTCTGGGGTTTTGGTAATGAACAAAATCGCAAGTTTATTAATGTTCCCCCTTGTACCTGTCTCATGAACAGCTCTGATGTTTTTGCTGAAATACTCAGCTTTTGTCGTCCCTATGCTACTCACCATGGATGCCACTCCAGAAGCTGGAGTGGTAGGGCCACCTTACAGGGACAGGGCGTAAGCGGGCCTGGGAGGGAAGAGTGCAAGCATAGTTACTGGCAAAAGAATAGAGGCAGATCTGCTTTAGGAGGTTGCTCCATTTCCTCTGTAGCATTTTTTGACTTCTGTGTTGGGGTCAATGTCAAATGGGGTTGACCTTTGGGAAGAGTTGTCATCTTAGGTATAGTCTGATAATCTGCCAATCTTTTTGATGTGGCTTTTGCTTTTTGGAAGTGGGGGGGTCTGATGCTTTCAAAGCAAAGTTAGCTTCTTGCACTCAAGTCAGTAGGATATTTTCTCAAATAAAACTGTGCTAGATTATTAAAGGATGCAAACCTTTAATTTCAGTCTGCTCCTCTGAGTATTTTTCTGACTTCTTAGCTCTTAGTAATACCAAATTGTTTCCAACTGTAGTGCACGGTTCCTGCATTTTGTGCATTTAAGACAATGAGTTTATGTATCTAATATAAAAAGTCTATTTAACTGTAACTGAAACAAAGTAATATTTGGCGGGATGCTTAAATTCTGAATGACCTAAACTGTGTTTCATTTGATAGAAATTCTTGATGTTAAAGGGTGGTTTTAAGTCCTTGTATACAGCAGAACGCTTTATAAAGATCAATTCTACCTACAAGTCAGGAAGTGCAAGTTTTCTGCTGGAGAAGGGATCAGCATTACAGGTGGGGCTAAATTAATTTTACTCACAAAATTTAGCTTGAAATCAGATACATTTCACCATTTTACAAAAGCTGAAAACTGTAACTGAAATCAGGAAAGAAAGAATAATCATCGCTCTCAGGGTGCTGAATTTGATTGAACAAACCAATCAAGCTTATTGTTACTGCTGATGCATATCATTGTACACATCAAAGAAATTATGTGAATGGACAGTTTCAGCTGAGATATTGTCTCTAGTAAGAAGATGAAATTCAATGTAGTACATATCACTGTGGAAATACATTTTAAAGAGAGAATTTTATGTGTCCTGATGCTTCTCATGGTCTCCTAGGATCATGCCCTAATCAGTAGACTATGGAAGGTCAGATGTTTCTTGTTTTAATTTACTGCAATTATTCTAGTTTGCATGAATTAAAATTTATTTGGGCAAGAGAGGAGGGAGATTGATATTATAACTGTAGCTTAGTTATTGAGATACTCATGTGGATGAATGTCATGCAAGTTCCTGCTGTAATTCAGACATATTTATGTAACATTTCCAACAGGAAAAATGGAGCGTAAGTAACCTTAGGCTGTCCATGCCCAGATTTCTATCATTCTTGTTTCAAGGAAGGCAGGAAAATGATTAAGTCCTGATCACATATCTAGGGGAAGTTTGTTTGGCTTATCTTGTGATGATGGTGGTGATCCCTCTCATACCACAACTGAACTAGTGTTTGATTGATTCCTTTGTGATAAGACTCAAATGTATACCTCACATACTAAGAAAACATCTTAATCACCAGGCTACGGTCAAAACAGAGGGAACATATAGGACATGTCTCATTGCCCAAGAGAGAGCTCAGGTCTGTATTTAACAGTTGGTTCTGGTTGGGAAAACACCTCTGTCCTGACTCCTACTTAAGTAACTGTTTTTTTCAAATTCTGGGTTGTTTCCCAATTCAGTAAAAAATTTAGTATATAGGATTGTCATGTGATTATGGAACATATTTACTGATACAGTATCCTTTCCTTGTTAGCATAGGGGTTTGGCAAAATTTTCTACCTGATTACACTGAAATAAATCTGTTTATTTGACTGACATGACACCCACATACTGCAGCAGGCAATTTTCCACAGTATCTTTAACTGTGGGTCATGTTTGAACCAGGCCTTGATTTGCCTGAGCTAGTAACTTCTATCCATTCAAAACATAGTTATTGTTTGCTCTGTTGAGATCAGAGAGTATATTTCCTGAGTTTTCTGCTGTTTATCCTGTTCAGGAACAGCTACTGCCTGAGTATTGAAGTTCAGATTCGCAGTCCAAATTATTGAGACTATTCTGAATTAGAAAGAATCTGGGAAGCACTGGGTAAGAGATTTTATTTTTTCAGTAAGAAATGTCTTTCCTCAAAAGAGATGCAATGGGCTACTCTGCAGTCAATCAAAGGGTGCTAAGAACAAAAAAAAAATTAAGCAGGACAACGTGATAACATACTGGGAGTGATAAAATAAGATGAAAACTGTGAATGAGTTCTTACTTCAGGCACACCTAACCCCCCCGGTTATTTAGGTGTTATAGCAAGTGTTTTATTAGCCAGCAGGAGTATTAGCCTAAATTCTGTCACATTGCTCAGAAACACATAGGTAGTCACATGGAGGACTGAAAATTAGATGGAAATTAAATAACTCAGCTGCTGTAAGTCAAAGCCTGCCCCATAAAAAAAAGGCAGGCAGCAACAGTTAGAGTGTTCCACACATGCTTCATAGTATGTGTATGTGTGTGCACGTGTGTACACGATACTAAACTTAATGAAGTATATGCTATTATTCCTTGGGTTCTCTAAACATCACCCAGTTCTGTTTTTAAGCAATCAAATAAAACGAAGTATAATTCACAGTCATAATTATTTTCTAGTTCGCCTTAAAATGGGTGAATGACCTTAATATGCAGATGTTTCCTCTACATTTTAATTCATATCTAGCTGCATCTCAGGAGATGCTCGGATTTTTCTGGAAACCGAAGAAACAGGAGAAATATCCATAGGAAAAGAAAACTTCATAGAATGGTGCTCTTGTTATCCACCCAAACATGTACTGTCGCAGCTAGAAGTGATTTTCCCCACAACAGACATTAGCATAATGTTTATGGACAGTGAGATTGTTTAAGAGCATTAAAATCGTGAAGTACTGTATGTGCTCTTTAATTAGGAATGTAATATACTCCATCTGGAGTGACTCATTTTTGCAGTCTTCTGTGGAGCTGAAATTTCCCACTTCCCCCTGCAATAGAGAGAAGCAAAACTTTTTTAGTGACCTCACTTTTTGTAAGATTCTGTTGGATTTTAATACCCTAGCTGGGTAGTTTGCAGAATTTGTTCATGGACTGTAAACTGAGTTTCCAAATCTATTCTGTTCCCAAAGGAACAGCCCATGGTTCTAATTTCTGATTTGATAATGAAAAGCATATCAGTGCTAGTAGAAATCTGTAGGTTTAATTCTCTCTGAATTGACACGTGGGCATTTGAACCCTTACAACGCAAATCAGCCCTTGTTCAGTATTTACATTTACCTTAGTTGTATTTTAGAAGATAAACAGGGATGTCTGAGACTTTAGTTCTGAATATAAAACGTCTTCATTTAAATTTTGGAAAAAAAAACAAACCTACAATTTTATTTTGTTGGGGCTGTGTGTAAGTATGAGAACTAACAGAAATGGAGGACTTTATTCATCAGAGAAATAAACTGTTTTTGATTCCGAGTTTTACAAGGAATGAAGATTGAATGAATTTACTGCTGTGTCCTTTATTTAAAACAACCATTGAAATCCCCTTTCTCTGCATACAACGACATGCCCACTTGAAATGCAGTTCAGCAGCACATGCCAAAGAGCACAACCTGTTAGAAAAATGGTCAGTTGATTTTTGTGGAAAGAACAGATTTTTATTGAGAGAGAATCACTAGATGATGCTGGGGGTATACGCAATGAAGCTTCCTCAAAAGTTACCCATAGTTCTGATTGCTTTTAAAGGTTAGAATGAAATCATTTGGTGACCTTGCCACCTCTGGATTGCTGTGCAGAATACAGCATATTTGGAACCTGGGTGGCAGAGTCGTTATATACATGGGTAACTGATATATATACATATATGCATGGTATAAGTATATACTCATACTATTTAAGACTAGTGTCACTGTTTTCTTTGTCAGTGCATTTGACAAGTTATCCATTTCTCTTTTCATGGGCTACATTTACTCAATCTTAATAAAGAGATTTTCCAAATTTGGTAGTTTCCCTGATATTGTTCTTAATCGATGCAAATAGACACGTTTCCTTATGTAGTCCTTCTCCCTCAAAACATATTTATCTAGAGCCTAGTCCCATCTCATTGAAATCAATGTGGATCATAGATTGGCTAATGTACAGTTTTTCTTAATATCCTGACATTTCTGTTAGTAAGCGTGTAGAGGAATGTATATTCACATCACCTAATTTAAAGCACTTTAGTGAAGGTCATACTGGGGCCTGCACCCTTCAGGTGTAACACTAGTGAAGACAAAGACAGATTCAGAGAGGGATGCATTTCCCCCATTATCAGTGCTGATACCAAAGGACAACTTCTTGGTTATACCACCGTAAGCTGGACGAGTGGAGAGAAAAACATATTTCATACTAACTCTGATGCCATCTGGTAGGTTTTCTTCACTAAGTAAGACAAGTCCAAAATTGGCTTTCGTTTGGTTTTGTTTTTTGTTTTTTGGTTTTTTTTTTTTTTTTTTTTTTTTTTTTTTTTTTATTCTCTTTACTGGTTCTCCAAATCTACCCCGATACAAGCTGGAACAGGCAGTTAGGGCCTTGAAAACACCTCAGTAGAACAGAAATAGGTGATGTACCCTTTTTTTGTGTCTCCCTATCCTAGACTGCATGTAAGAACAGCACACAAGCAGTTCTGCCCTTCTGGATGTTCAGCTTAACACCAATGATCAATTCACACAGATCTATGCCTTTTCTTGAATTTGCTCCAAGGGGAACCGGAGCACAGAGCGAAAGTCCTGTTGTTCATACTGCCTCAGTTCTACCGGCTTCTTCTTTAGAAATCCTCCTTTCTCCAAAACTCATAGCAGACTACTTCTGTCTATTTTGTGATACAATCAGTAAGATTGTACTTTCTGGTACCATATGACGCCTTCAACCATTGACTGAAAATCTTGAATGGTCTCTGCTTGGACATTCTTCACTTAGTGCAAAACCTTAATGTCATGATGGAGAATAGAATTAAGGAGATGAGTCCATTGTCTTGTATAACCTATTCTCTATGTCCTGGGATAAATTTATGGGACTAAGCTGATTTTCATCTTAATTGAGAACCTGGCTCAAAATCTTTGTGTAAGCAGACATTTGTTTTTGATTTGTCTGCTTTGAATCCAATACTGCTCTTCCTTCTAGTATCAACTCTTCCTTCACATTTGCATATTTTAAACAGAAGAAGAAAATGGCAAGGGTCAGCGAGTAACATAACATAAGAAAGTATTTTAAACCTCTGGTTCTACCAGCACTGGCTTGCAGTTTAGAAATCAGGGAATCTGAAAGTCACTAGAGAATTCACTGAGACTGAAGTTCACTGGGATGAACTATAGATTACATTTACGTTTTCGTTTCAGAAGATTTTGAGAATGTTTCAGGAATAAGAAAGCTTTTCATTAGCTTCAGGTAACAGCCAAAACCAGTTGCTCATTCCTCAGGTAGTGATGAATTGAGCTGTCAGAGGTCAATAGTGTTCTTCCCAGTTTGCTAGTAAGCAATCACAGGGAGATGTAACCTTTTTCAAGGGAGAAATCATATGAAAGAGTTCAATGGTGAGACAGGGCAAGCAAGAGGAAAGAAGAGGAGTGGAATTAAAAAGTCGAACATTCCCTTGTCCACACGCCAAAGGAACAGTGCAGATACAAAAACTATAAGGGAAATTACAAAACACGTAAGTTAGCATTGCTAGTATAAAGCTAGAGCTGGTAATGATTATTAAGTCTTGGTGTCAAAGTACTCTTGTGAGGTGTATAGGATGTCATTGCACTGGGCCTGAAGCGAAGCTGATCCCTACAGAGAAGGTCAGGAAGGCATGTCTCATCATCATTTATCTCCTTTTGCCGACCCTTTCCACAGCAGAGATTGCATACTTAAAGAAAAGGCTTTTGCCATGTTTTTAGGTCATTTTACATAATGTGTAAAGCTGCTGTTGAAGAAAACTCATGCATTTCTCTAGCCTTATTTTTCTAACTGCTGTTTTGTTTGTGGGTTTTTCTGTGATCTTTGCAGATTCTGAGATTTTCAAAACAGGATTTTGGGTCATAGAGTAAAAGCAGTAATAGCAGGACACACATGATAAAGATGAGGCAATGATTGTTCAATTAACAGATCAATAAGTTGCATCTCACACAAACGGTTGTCAATGATAAATGCCCACAGGTCATTAAATTGCATTTCTGAATGCTTCAATGTAAAAATCAATGTCCAGAGCACATAGTGCTAAGCAGATAAAACAGCCTTTCAAATCTGTACTGTGAAAATGATATGAGCCCAGCAATCATAAACATATATTTTGGTCTTATTTGTATCTCCTATGTGTTGCTGTGGGCCATTCCTGTTTATCCATCCACATGAACTGCAGAACGTTGACTATGATGAATAAACAACAACGATTTGGATGAAGAAACAAAATGGTCTTTGAAATTTCTGATTTTCTTTTATGCTGCCAGTGCAGCAACTGCTGAAAAGGCAAAGGAAATTAGGTTGAGTGAGTGAGACCTGCAGTTGTGTTATTTAAATGCAAAGGATGTTGGTGGGTGCCTAGCATGAATTCTGTGAGGAGGGAGAGGGCTGCAGAGCACCCACTGTTGCTGCAGTCTGTTTAAAAATGTGCTTGTAAAAGGGATGGAAACAGTTTAGTTGCCAACTAGCTTTGCTTTATTAACACTACACAGTGGAAAGACCATGGATGATTATTCTTTCCCGTTCAACAAAGCATTAGAAAGGATGAGAAAATACCTGCCTTAGAGAAGGTCATTTCCATCGGATAATTCCTTCGAGAAGAAAGGTGCATGGATTTTCATACTCTCTTTAAGGATAGCAGCCATCCTGCCTTCAAGACTCGGCTGAACAAACCCGGCCTACAACCCTTCTCTCTAAACACTGCAATGAAGGAATACGAACAGAAGGGTAGAAGCCAACCATTTCTGCCTGTATTTCTTAAAGATACAGTTTCTACTCTCATTTCTATTGCTGGGGTTTTTTTTTGGCTAAAGTTAGCCTTGACTTTCTTCTCTAGTGTTGAAATGTTCCAAAATGGTCTGGGACACTTCAGTGCGGTCTCCTATATGTGAATAATGAATTTGTATGTGATTCAGACGTACAGGGACTGAGACCTGGAAAGCCTTTGAGAACTTAAGGAGATAGGGAAAATACAGTCTAACAGAAAAACAAACAGGCTACAGTTCAGATTTTCTTCAATAAATAATAAGCAAGTTTTCAATAAGGAAACAATGCTTACGAGATATTATTGGGATTAATAGGTATTAGGGCATTCCGCGTTGTGATTATCACTGTCTTAGACATGAGTTATTTAATAAAATTGCAGCTTGTATACTTCGCAGTTTGGGGAAAACTCCATGTTCACTTCATTCCTTCACCAGTCTCTTTTGATGTGGTACAACAGGAATTTCTTTTTGATCTTCAGAAAAGGGGGAAAAAAGGTTTATGTAACAGACTTAAGAAACAGGGCATTTAAATGAACATACTGAGGTCTTTTACTGTTCTAGTACATGCATCAGTTTCTCATTGCTGTTATACTGTACCTAGAAAAAGGAAGAGACAAACATGAAAACTGAAACACTTGAGAAAGGTATATGTATTGATTTATTCAGCCTGAAGCTGCAAAAGATAGGAGTCAACCTGTCCTCTTGCAGCCCGAAACGTTGATATATACTTCTCTTTCCATGGAATTCAAAATTTTATTCCTGCCTATCAAAACTGCACGTCTCTTTGCAATGGTGGTGTGCCAATGATTCTATGAAAATGTTGCTACCGGGGATTCTTCATCCTAACAGAAGATTCATGTAGTTAATCCAGTGGAGGGCTCATCTCCACAGATACCTTCTATGGGAAACTAGCAAAAATTCCTATTATTGGGAAACTTGAACTCATCATGAAGTTCAAAGCAAAGCTTAAGATGTGAACTTAAGATGCCATTTACTAAGAGCATACACTACAAACTACATTTAATTAAGCAGTAAACATATATATATACTTGCCTAAACTTTTAAAGGTTACTATAGTAAAAATTACCAGAAATGAGTGAAACGTTACTGTTGTTTGTAGCAAACTATGGCTATAGACATTCATTTCCTTACATACACAAACTAAATTTGCATTAAAACATACTCATTTACTTGTGATGTCCTTGTCATTGACATTTAAGGAATTTTGTTGCTAGCAAAATACTAAGCATGAGGAATCGTGAACTGAACTAGAGCAAAAGATCCTATTAAATCCAGTGGACCCATTTAAAGTTGATTCTATCTTTTTTGAATATGCTGTTCTAGAACAACAGGTGGAACTGAAAACAAAGTCGAAGGTGGAGGACAACCTTAACCTAGCAAAGAAACTGATTCTGAAGGTGTACTAATTCCTCCTGATTGAGGACAATCATCATAACATGGCTTGGCTTCGCGGACAAAGATTTGGGGTTGAGGACAATATCTTTCTTGGAAAGACACTTAGAAGTCTGCTTAAATTAAGGTGAGTTCTTGTAAAAGTCTGGTACTGGTAATAATCCATTGCTTCTAATAACAGCCTTAGTACTACATCAGTTGCAAAAGGAATTGAGACTATAGTAGAAATATATTCTTGAATTTGCTTGAAGTAGAAGTCAGTAGAAGTGGGGGGTTTTTACTGCATTTTTCCTCATCTGCCACAATAAATGTCCACGGCTTCCAACCGGGTCCAACCAGTCCTCAGTCATTCAGGATCTGCGTGTAGTCAGAAGGCTGAAGCGAAGTCAGGAGAGCGAGTGGAGATGTTAAAACTCTTAGCACTATTATTACACAGATTTTTTTAATCCTACCAATGATATTGATCCTGTTAGCATATGTGCAGCAAGTTTTTTATTCTGTGCATTGGAAATGCATTTCTTAAAATTTACATATGTCACCTGAACATGAAAGAAACCTCAGAATGACAAAGTAGCAATTTTACTTAAATAAACTGCTCTTCCTGGTTGTAAGAGAATTGTCTTCCTGGCTGTTTGGAAAATTATGGGCTGTAACTATATGATGGCTTTCAAATAGAATGCTCTAGTGAAATCAATTTATTCAGCTTCTCTTAAATATCCTGGTCCTTAGAACAAGTTAAGAAGTCGTATTAAGATCTTTTTTTAGTACAGCTTGACAACTGTAATGATTTAAACTGTCATTTCAGCTGAGATTTTAAAGAATTAACCAACCTTTCTCATAGAGTTTCCCTCTGACACTTTGATTTGACAAAAACATACATTATGTCCAAACAATTTATTTTCTCTTCATCAGAAAAGTTATGTTTCAGTACATTTATCTTGGCATTGCTGCTGAGCTGAAACAATGTGCCCGTATTAGAAACAGAGGTTTTTTTTGTAACAGGGGAGATAACATCTTGAAATATATTGAGGTTTTTTTCAGTTTGGATAATAAGGAATGTCCTTAGTACTAGAGTAAATTGCTCAGAAACTTTAGGACTAATACGTTTCTGATTTGAATAACTGAAAAAAAAAAGAAAAAAAAAGCATTTGTGTGTTCTCCTGCTAATGATTATGTTCCTCATGGTTAATATTACTTACAATTAATGGTACTATCCCACTATAATTCATAGAAAAAGACTACAAGAATACTTCCCAAAAAGATTTTTTTTGTCTAATGTTAATTTGTCCATTTTAAATTTTTGTTGAATCACGTTTCTTTGAAGAAGCTTCTTAGGTATTTTCTAGTTGTAATGTTTTGTTAGTTTGTTATCTTTTTTCACCCAGAATTTTTTTCTGTGACCAAATCTTTTGACTATTTCTAAAAATTTTTTCAATAAGGAGGAACTTTAAAGTACTTTACTTTCACTGAAATGAAGTTGTACAAGGAGTGGCTGGATCATGCTACAAAACGGAAGAAATTGCCTGAAGGGGGCAAAAAGTGATATCCCAGATTTCCGGCTGTTGAAGAGAATCCTCTAAATCACTGCAGGTTTGTGCCAGTACAGGGCGGCTTTGAGAACAGGGCAGCCATATTACCCTACACCACCCACACGAAGCTCGCAGCGCTTCTGCAGCGCTGTGGAGCTCCAGTCCCAGGCAGCGGGGAGCACTAGACGTAGCACAAGAAGTAGGTTTACAAGCAAATATTTCATGGTATTAGGACATCACACAGGCTATTAACTAACTAAACTTCAGATAAGGTGATGCTGGACTGTCTTCCTGAGCTTCATGATTCTGTCCCACTCATCCCTCCCATTCCATGCCTAACATATTCGGACTCAAATAGATGGTTAGTCTGTAGTCTCCTTAGCTAATTACAAAGGAAATTAAAAATTCCTAGCTGCAATACAGTGCCTATAGATACAAGCATCCTTTGCAGCTTTCAGCACTGATTTATTTCTACTGCATTACATCACTGTCAGTGTTATCTCTTAACATCTGGGATATGTCTTGGGATCTTCATGAAATCTATAATATTTTGGCTGTTTGATATATCCTGCTAAAAGCATAGGAAAAACTGTGATCAACAAGGTGCTATAACCATAGTCAGCATCTTGGCAGTGCTCACCTTTCCCTCCAGGTTTGCCCTTAGAAATATTGGCATTTCTTATGTAAGGTCTGTGGAAAATTTCCAGCAGTGGAAGGAAAAGATGCTTTAAATGCAAGCCAGCATTTGATTGATAGTAAATTGGCATCATTTGCAGGTAAAGGTTTCTAATATAACCGAGAAAATGCTTTTTTACCTTGTCATTTTTAGATTCCTAAAATAAGATCAGAGGTTTGAAAACCAAAAATGCAAGCTAGTGTTCAGGGTAACCATTGGGAAGCCACATACTTATTCTTGTGCTGAATTAAATCAACCTAAAGTAGACCTATCTGGAGGGCTGGACTAGTTTGATTTCCCTTTTAGACAGAAGAAATGGAACTGCAGCAGATTTTTCAAAGCTGCGGTATGGTCCATAAGAAAATTTAAAAAAAAATAGGCAACTTTTCTATGAGTGCATTTATTTTTGAAATGCTTTTATATAGAAAATGGATAATGTCTCTGTGGTTTTTTCTCTCTTAGATTGATGTGTCAAACATGCAAAGTTAGAAGGCAGAGAAGTTCCATATATGTTTAATATTAACCAAGAGGCTAAGCTCTTAATTAGATCAAAGCTGCTATACATAATTTCCCTCATACAGCATTTAGCCTTAGTGACCCAGTGTGAGCTCTAAGAGTCAAGCTGACTCCTTTCCAACTTGTTCATCTTCACCATTACTAGAAGCCAAATGAGAGCATCTGTGACGGCTGTGCAATAAATGGTGTTAGCCAGCCATGCTCTGACAGCAGATGTAAGTGATTAGGTGTAGAAAAGAACACCTCTTGAAGATGCACAGGAAAGGATAAAATCTAGTTCAGTCTTCTATCTGTGATTCTGTTGCAGGGCAAATGGGAACACAAAGCATCAAACGGCTATTTTTATTTCCAGACTCAGCATATTCAGAATATGCATAGAGACAAGTTTAGAGTTTTTTTTTAAAGGAGATCCAATTTTTACCAAAACATCTTTTCAGAATAGGGCATTTCTTTAAAATTCCTTCTAATATTGCTTTGAGGAATTTCTGCCCTTTCTGCTTGTATTCAGAGATCCTGACAAACATGTCCAGGTTGCTGCATCATCAAATGGAGCCATTTCAGAGCTGTCAGCTCTAGACTCTATCTTTGGCTACATGGCCCATCCAATCTCTCTGACTGTCAGTCATGATGGGAAGAAACCTACCCTACAGGGATGGAGACTGGGAAGATGCCCATTACAGTGACTACAGGGCCAATGCACAATTATCATAGACCTCAATCAAGTTGGGCAGTCCAAGCCTCTTCATCGGAGGAGGATGAGGTATCTGAAGGCCATGGAGGTGTCCCCATGCAGTGGGTGCCTGTGGAGACAGGCAGCCGGGGCAGCTACAGCCCAGCGCAGCAGGCGAGTCTGTGGAGAAGAGGTAGGTCTGAAGACAAGCTGGGAAGTCAATCCACTGGTCAGGATCAGGTCCAGCGAGGGTAACCAGGGTCAGACAGAGGCCACTTATCAACAGGCACGTTCATAGGGGTAAGACCAAACTAGAACACCAGCTTGCAGAGATGGAGACTGGTCTCCTTTAAGTACCATTTGGGCTAACTATATTAAGTAGATTTTGAGCATTTATGTCACTGAAATGATTCCTGAAGATATGATGTTAGTGATTGTAATTTATTGTGTTTATGGTACCCACAAGGAGCAATTTATTTGGATACTGGAGAAAAATTATAATTGATCTCTATATTTACTTTTCTGCCTTCCTATATGCTTCAGCTACCTAAAATAACTCTGCTAATAGCAAACACATGACACACAAAACTGAACCCGTTTCTGTTAGATCACATCTGTTAAATAAAACTGTTTAGAACTCAGTATTATTTTTTTTGTGTTCAGTTATTGTAACGATTGTACTGGATTCATAGGGAAAGCAAACAGAGCTACAAGAACATTTTGGAAAATAAAGCCATTAAAAAGTGAATACGTCAGGTGAAGAAACTTGCATTTAGATAAATTCATGTAATAAAATATTTCTATTCTGCAATTCCTTTCTATACGTTTGTTTCTGTGGTCCCGTTTACTTCTGAGGTACCGTTAACACGCATACAGCCCTGGCCACAGAGGTGTAAGGAGTGCTTTTCCTGCTCCTTGTTTTCATTCGTTTATCATTTCATAATACGCTCATAGCATCAGTACCTAAAAACCTGTCTAAACCTGCTCTGCTCCATCCTCTGTGCTTCATGTCTCTCTTGTCCTAGCTGCTGTCATGCCATGTTAAGCATGGTTTGACTTGATTATCCTAAAGATCTTTTCCAGCCTAAGTCATGCTATGATTCTACAATTCTATGTACCTGAATGCATTTTAATGGAGATGAAATCTTACGGTGTTTTGTCTCTGGTTTCTCCATCCTTAGTCTCAGCAGATGGAGGCCAAAGTCTGGGAGACACTTAAAAATTGCAGTGGAGCTACATGGAATTTTTTTCTTTTCTTTTCAGGAAGTATAATGCCTACACACATTTGAAATTATGTTTACAGGACTTGTATGTCTAGATTTCCTGCTTCTGAAATCCAAGACAGTTTTAATTTTGGAGTTTTAAATACTCTTGAATATGCCTCTAGTTTCCTTTCATCTTCGTTTTTGCAAGTTTTTCAGAATTTTTACGATAAATGTTTATGGTTTTTTCACCATGCATTAAAAAGCAGCCGAGAAGACTGATGATGGCGCTGAATATTTCTGTTATTTTTCTGTTATATTACCTATATTTTTTAATGCATTTGGTGAAGGCAAACCTCTGCCACACATACTACCCTGGCTGTGAGGCAGAAGAGGGAACTAACAACAGATGACAGTGTGCTGCCCCATGACAAGGAGCGGAAGCACTATGTGTAAGAGCAGGATTCGATAGAATAGAATCAACCTTTCAGCATTTTCTGCAGTCTCTGCAATGTTCTTACTTAGCTATTCCTACATTCGAAGAGTCATAAATAGTTATGCTTCTTGACTTGCATCAAAAAAGCTGTCAGGTCGAAGTTTTTGTGTAATTAGAAACTACACCCTTCTCATATCTAAAAACTAAAAAAACAGTGAGTTCTGACTGAGCGTTAAAAATGCAAAATTGTCCTTGAAAGCACTAACTTGATAGAGTAACACTTCAACAACATTAAAGTTTTATATTTTTCAAAGTGTTAATACATATACATTCAGCTGTCACTGTGATAGATTGCCACAAACTCTTACGCATGGGTGACAGAAAGAAGTCTTTCAACAGACACAAACTATGCTTTACTGGGCTCTTCATACATCCATGAATTGGATAAAAGAAAAAAATAAGGATTTGGTGGGAGATAACAAGATTAAGGACATATGACAGGCATTTTTGATGCATAATAGCTGGATAGCTATTTTCTCTCTTCTACAGTAAAAACTTCTGAAAATAAAATATTTTTTCCAGCTACACAGGCAAATCACATTTTCTAGATCCTCGTTTTAGCACATTTGACCTGCATCATCAATATATAAGTGCTGGGAAATAAGACATGAAACAGAAGAGGTTAAAGGTATTTTACTACTGGATCCTGACAGTTTGATGTTATTCCTGAATCTGTGTTGTATCCTCCCTAGAGAGTTTTCTGAGGAATGACAGCAAGGTATCCAGAAATCAGAGCTTCCCCACAGATCAAGGAAGGAGACTGATGTATGTTCAGAAACATGGTGATTTCAGAAATTAAGAATATAAAACTGTTTGTTTTGAGGGTTTTTTACTAGCTGCTTTTAGCAGCCAGCATGATTAACTCCTAGTAAGCACTGAAGTGCATTCTCCATAGTTGGTAACTTTAAAATCAATGATATAATATGCGTTTTCAAGAAATACCTGAACAGGATGGGGCAATTACTAGTTTTCTGATATTCTAAATTGAATACTGTAGTTGAAAAGCTGAGGAAAAGGGAGAAGGCCAGGTTCACTTTCTGAGTGTATGTGCTCTGAAATCAACACTCCTTATAAGAATAAAAATCCCTCTTATGTGGTATTTTGTTTGTAGTATCACAGGTTTCTGGTTGTATTCACCCTTAATTTCCATATGTTCGGAGTGCTAAGCCCCTAATGGGAAATTCCATGAGGCTGAAAAGGAATTTCCATAGTGCACTCATGTTTTCAAACATTCATAATGCTGTATGGAATTCTTGGAGATGAAATTTTGGATTTAATCCCAGGGAAAATCATGAAGGTTAATTACCAGACTGACGTGAAACAGCATCTTTTGCAAGTGGCAGCAACAGAGGCGTTCACTGTCCCTGTTTGTGTCCTGATTTGAGCTGGAACAGAACTAATTCTGTTCAGTGATTTCACTTTCCAGCTCAGTCTCTTCTATCTAACTGCACTTTCTGAAGTTAACGGCATGTTTTTGCAGACAGTCTCTGCTTCTAGCAGTGATAACACTTGATGTGCACAGTTACTGCCAGGGGTTGGTCTGCAGAAAGGCTCTGACTTATACTCACTCCTGTGCAGACCAAGGTCACTGCTAAACCCTGTGTGTCACGGTGGGGGTGAAGTAAGTGAGAGGCTGCACCAGTGGTGAGAGTGGCATGATTGCCATCAGTGGGGTTGGATTTGTTATTGGTTTTGTATATATTTGTGTATATTTTGTTTTATTGTTATTATCTTCATTAGAGCAGTTTTAGTTTTCCTTTCCAATCCATAAGAGTCTCCCTCCCTTATTCCCTTCCTCTTCCCCTCGGGGAAGAAGAGAGCATCTGTCATCTGTCTAGTGGCTGGCCCAGCCTTAACCCATGACAGTTTGTTATTTGGATCACTGGAAAACACTGCTAAACATTCTGCAGTATGTAGTAATTTTATTATAGTCTGAAATATTTCATTTTATGTGGCTGTTCATACTTGTTTTGTAATATTGACAGTGTTCTATTTTTTTTGT
>NW_010409831.1:81580-98502 GCF_000710305.1 Buceros rhinoceros silvestris
GTAGGGAAATAAAATGTATATTTAAAGATGTTTCCTTACGTATTGACAGACTCTTTCAGTTACATAGGTGAGACTCCTCTCTGGCATATGATATAATAACAGTCCCACCAGGGGCAGAGTAACACAACTACTGGCTAAATCCATTCCCCTCCCTCTTGCTGAAAAGGAAGGGAAGCCATTGTTTCCTACTGGAAAAGGAAGGTAACTTTTCTAAAGAGTTAGGTTCAAGCTCACCTAGGAATGCCTGTTTTTTGCATGAGTAAATATTTTTCTGAGTAATAATACTAAGTGTATTACGATACAAATGACTTATGATTTGCCTAAGAGCTTGAATTCCTCCTGCTGCCTATGGGCCTCGGAGTACCTGCATGCACAGCAAACTTCTCCTGAGTTTATTAAGTGTTTTGTTTATGAACTGTGCACTCTGTGCGTGTGCCGGTTGTCTATTGTTCTTCACGTAGAACCATTAAGCACTCCAATTATCTTCCAGTCAGGCACAATGGCTTTAAGGTTGGTTTAGATAAGCAGTCTTGTTTAAAAGGGCATCATTAGAAAAGAGGTATAAAAAGATCATGTTGCTTTTCTGGGAGTCTACCAACGTGGTTTTGGGCTCAGGAACATGGCAGAGGCTGAGAAAAAGAGATCCTGAGATCTGCTCTGACTGGCATTAATATTATTACTACCCAAGATGGTGAGTATAGCAGTACCAGATCACCTAGGAGGACTCAGATGTTGACAGGGAAATAGGATGAATGATCTTATCAATAAGGTATCAGATTCATAAAGAGGTATGTAATTTATACAGGGAATTTGTAGGCAAAGGTGGAAGAAAAATCCATGGACACCTCTAAATCCCAAGCTACTTCCCCTTAATATATTTCCCCTAATATTATTTGCCTAATTCTTAAGTAACTGGTTTTGAGAGAAGAAAGAGCACGGTGTAACTCATTCTGGGAAGCTCTGCAGTCTGATGGATGACCCAGATGCTCAGACTTCTGGAAAACTGGATTTTGACCTTCTTGATGTTTTGGGTTGGTTTTTGGGGTATTTCTTTTTTTTTTTTTTGTGCAACTTTGGTCTTGTTATATCTTGGTAAGTACTTTCCAGCAATGTGTCCAGGAGGCACCTCGATAACATCTGCCTTATAAAGAATGCTAATGTGAGGATAGAGCCTTTAGTCGCTCTTTCTCCATTTTTAAATGGTTCTGCAGGTAGGCTTGTGTTGTGTTATCATATGGTATTTTTGATTCACTTAATATACTCTTTCCTCACATTCTATATGCTGAGGAAGTATTTGCTTCCCTTTAATACAGGGCTTTTTTAATGTATTTTCAAGTGAAGTAAAACCAAACTCAAGTATGGGATCCTGCAAAACACACACATACCGAAGTGTGCACCTCAGTCAGAAGTTTGTGTCAAACAAGAGAGTGTGAATGAAGAAACGAATGAGAACAGACACTTTCATTTCCTCATAAATAGACAATATGATGTGTGAATTTAAAAATCAGATTGAGACCCTCTAGTAGAAGAACAATGGGATCCAGTTATTGTATCCATGTATCCCTCTTGTAGTTTCAACAGAAGGCTGCCCTGTGGAGCCAGTCAGAAAGAAACAGGCAAATTATGCATCTAGATTTTCATATGGGAAATTTACCCTTGAATGTATTGCTCTTGCCTGTGGTGATGTGCTTTTTGTACCAACTTTTTGTACCCTGGCTGACAATGTTGGGTTGGGTGTTCAAAGGGAGGGTCTTCTCTGTACATCATACAACTGATGCCACACGAAGTAAGTGGGTTGCACTGATAACGCAACAGGCTTGAACAAGGAGCCCTGGCCACACAGGAATCTTGGAAGTGATCACTTTGCCAGAGGGCAAAGCTTTTGGAAGGTCACTGGAAGGTGAAGTAACACATGCTGAAGAGGCCCCACCACATAACAAACTACCGGATAACAAGAAGCGGTATGCCCTGTTCACTGATGGGTCCTGTCACAATGTGGGAAAATGGTGTAAGGCTTCTGTGTGGAGTCCTACATGACAAGTCACCAAAGCTACTGAAGAAAAAGGTGAATCAAGTCAGTTTGCAGAGGTGAAAGCCATCTAGCTGGCTCTGGACATGGCAGAGTAAGAAAGGCGGACAGTGCTCTATCTCTATACTGACTCATGGATAGTGTCAAATGCTCCATGGTTACAGAAGCAGAGCAACTGGCAGCTCAGAGGGAAACCTATCTGGGCTGCTGAATTATGGCAAGATATTGCCTGGACATGGCAGAGTAAGAAAGGCGGACAGTGCTCTATCTCTATACTGACTCATGGATAGTGTCAAATGCTCCATGGTTACAGAAGCAGAGCAACTGGCAGCTCAGAGGGAAACCTATCTGGGCTGCTGAATTATGGCAAGATATTGCTGCTCGGGTTGTGAAAGTACATCATGTGGATGTCCACTGAGGAGTATCTAAACAACCAGCAGGCGGACCAAGCTTCTGACAGTAAAGTCTCTCAAGTATACCTGGATTAGCAGCATAAGGGTGAATTAATTTTAGCTCGGTGGGCCCATGCTACCTCAGGCCATCAGGGTAGAGATGCAAACAAGACATTAACAGTTTATATAGGATCAGATACCTGCTGCAGCAAGGGTTAAACTGAAGTGAAGGAAACAGCAGCCATAGGAAAAAACCTACCAGTCAGTTCAACGGCGGCCACATGTGGCGCCAGCAGGGAGACATGGAACAGAGTGGTGGCCGCTATGGTTGTCCACATGCAGGGCTGGGCCAAAGAAGCAATGACAGGAGTTGCAGCAGGAACATGCAGCAACAGGGAACGGTGGCACTGGCAGTCGCAGCAGTTGGGAAAATGACAGCATGGGGCGGCAGCGCCGATCAGCAGGTCTGAATGCGGGCGAGAAGGGGGTCATGGCTGGTCTGAGCGCAGGGCAAAAAAGAGGTGCAATTTCTGTCTGCACACTGTTCTTAAAGAAACACTGTCCTCACAAAAAGCTCCACGGCCAATGAGATGTGCTGATGTACATGGGGGGAATACATACTGGCTGTTTGATATGTCCATCAAAAACAAATCAAGCCCATTTATCTTAAACCAAGACAGGAAGTCCAATGTGTGCCTCAAGGGGATTTAATTTTGGGTGAGAACAGCCGGTGAATTAAATTGGATGATATTAATTAGTAATTAACCCCGCTACTGCATATTATCACTACCACAGCTGTAGTGAGTCATATCAATGGTATTATGGCAAAAATCACTCAAATCGATGAGGGACAGACTTTGATGAAATCGAGTGAGAGGCAGTGGTGATGGAACTTGAACCAGCTTCTTCAGCTGGCACCCAGCAACTTCTTCAAGGTCAACATCTTCAAACCAAAGACCGTGAGCGTGGCCAGGCTCACAACAGCCTTGAGCTCTGGATACAGCATGCAATAATCCAACACCATCTCTCCTGCCCTGAGACTCTTAAGACAGATGGAGCTCTAAAGTCATGGATTAAATGAACTCAAAGGAGATATTACAGAGATGGCCCATAGAATAAGGGAATGATATCTGTGCATATGTGTATGTATATATATATATACATATAGGTCAGGAAAAGTAGTGGATCTGGGCATGACATAGATGGTTTAGAGTAAGGGGTAGATAATGTCCTGGGTTTGGCTAGGATAGGGTTAATTTCCACAGCCAGGAGAGCTGGACCGAACCATTCAGGATATTCAGTACCATGCTGATGTCATACCCAGTATATATAAGGGGGGCTAGCTGGAGAAGGCGTGCAGTTTCCAAGAGTGGCTCTGCTTGGCTCAGCTTGATGTGGTAGTGGTGGTAAGCAGAGTGCTATATAGTACTCACTTTATCATTGTTATTGTTGTTGTTTTCTCTCTCTCTTTGTGTTGTTCAAGTGAACTCTCCTATCTTAACCCATACAGCTTTACTTTCACGTTTTTTCACTCCACCCTGGTGGTAGGAGGGAGTCAGTGAGCAGCTGCATGGTGCTTAATTGCCGTCTGGGTTCAAACCATGATATTCTGTCTCTGCATTGGTTTCAAAATGCAGTTCTTTTCTTGTTAAAACACAGTAGCCATCTAACTTCTTGGAAGTTCTATTTGTAGTTCGTTGTTACAATGATTAAATCTTCTGTAGAACCTGAATGGAAGAGCATGTGCTGAAATGCCGAGACAATCTGTAGGCATGGGGTAGAATGCTGACTGCAAATAGTTTTCTTAGTCAAGGATCTCTTTAATATTTATAAATACAGGATCTCAAAGAGGGGCAGGCATGGGAAAACTGGCAAACAAGTATATACTGCCAAAAACTTAACTTTCGTAAGAGGGTTGGAATTCAGCTTTTGGTCAATGAGTCTCTCTCAATTTTTTTCCTCCTTTTCTCTGGATTGTTTTGGTCACTCTCTGGAGAACAGCCTCACAATATGAAGAACAGACATTAGAAACTGAATAGGGAAGAAGAAAACGATAACCTTCAACTGCACATACAAATTTGCTGAATAATATTATCAGAAATTACATGAAATGACAGTATTTCTTTATAGGTATGTAACTTTCTCTTCAAGGCTGTACTCGTGCAAATTTAATCTACCTACTTTATGTAACACTTGTGAAAATGGCTGCTAAGTAGTTTTTGGAGCAGAGAATAAAACTAGATAACCCCATGTTAGGTTAGTGACCTCAGTGCTGAACTATGGAATCACGATCCCTTTTTCTTCCTTCCTTCCTTTGGTCCAGAGGAAGATCATGACTGATTTTCTTTTGTTTAGGCAGTGCTATCCCTGACTACAAAGAAGTGGTAAATGATCCTTATTTACTTATAACTAGCTGGGGGCTTAGGACCTTACAGCTGACAGATCACATGGATTTAAACTCATTCAGTTGAAGAACCTGGCTCAGCCATATGCTGAGAAAGGTTTTCTAACCAACAACCCCTATGGACAAGTGGATGCGGATCTTACAGGGGTTGATGTAAAAGCAACCATATTTTGCCATGTTTCTTGGTGATATTTATTAAAAGTGAGTTGAAGTCCAAAGACTTCAGAAATGCAGTACTCAGTTGCAGTCCTTAACATTAAACCTAACTGGTAAATGTTAATCAAACATTGAACTATTCCTTCCTCAAAAGATAAAATCAGCTTGGTGTCTGCACAGGAGCAAATGCCTGCGCACCAGGGGAATTTGTCTCATGGAAATACAGCATTTCTTAAATTCCACCCAACATCTCTGTTGCATGCCTAATTTCTTACGTCGATAGAGTCTTAAAAGTCTAATGATTAATGCGGCAGTGAAGGACAAACCTTAAATGCCTATGTGATTTATTTCAACAAAAACCTTGGCAGTTTGGAACAATCTGATGAATGCATTTGTTAAAGAATGAATAGTGTCAGAAAAAACCACCGTTTCCATTCCCAGCTATTCATCAAGCTTTAGATGTACCAGCTTTCAAACTGATTACCTGGTAACATCCAGGCAAATTACTTATGTGGAAATAGGGGGAAAAAGGTATTTCAGCCAAATTTTTTTCACTTCATGTGTTATATATTGTGTACAGCATTTTAAGATAGTTTCATGGGTTTGTAGATGGCCCACAGAGCGATGTCAATGAGATGCTCTTTACTTCTTGACTGTTCATCACTGTCATGCTGATCCAACAGGCAAACGGCCTTGCAGAAGAAAATCTGAGCATTCCTGTGGCAAAAGAAATAATCTGTTTCGTCTCTAAACTCCATTGGTGTAGGCTTATTTTGTTCTTTAAAGTAGATATTTCGTCTAGGTGAATATCACCTAGGAGAGGAGATGGGGCTTACAGCAGATTAATTGAAGGTCTCCTGAAGGGATAGGCAGTCAAACAAAACAGTGCAGAATAATAGTCGCATATTCCGATTGAGGTATTTAGTCTCATTTGCACTGATTTTATTTTAAAAAAGGGATTGCAGGAGATCAAGTTCTTGATGGATAGTCAATTTTTTTTCATGTTTGTAGCTAATAAATACAACAAAATCCTTGTTGAGAATTATATTCTTCATTTTGTGTGCTTAACTAAGATTGATTTTATGATGACACAGGAAAATGTCAGCATATGTAGTTCCATCTGGATATTTCACTCAGATTTTCGTATGTGGGTATGTGGCAACTCTATTAATTTTTTAAGTGATGTAAATGGTAAAGTTGTACTGTTGAAAAGATCGCATTCATGGACAGAATGTTTATTGTCTCTTAAGATCTTTGTAGATCAGAAAAATAATTCTGTACACATCTCTTTTTGAAAAATAGATATACTTCTGGTAACTTAAAAAATAACTAAAATAGTGCATGAATGAGGGCACTAGAGGTGACAGAGAGATGAGAGCTGGGGAACAGAATGAAAAGTAAATTTCTGTCGCTGGTTGTTGACTTGGTCAGAAAAATGGGATACTTCAGCTGCAGATCTACTTGGCTGCTTAAGAAATTATTTTGCTGAGCACAGAAATTGCAGAAGAGCTAGCCACTTCTGCTAAGTTTTGCAGCCTTTGAAAGGAAAAAATGAGTAGTTCTGTCTGCAAGTATCTGTGTTCTAGTAGCTATGGAGATTTTTATGACTGACTAAATCTCTAATAAAAGGCTGATCTTTACTTTTTTTTTTCTCACTTATCTGACAGAGTTGAGAAGGTTTCGGATGGCAAGATGTTGTCTTCGGTGCATGTAATTGCTGGTCAATGCATGTCGCTGCCATAAGGCTAAAAATAGGTGGATGTGCCAAAGCACCCTTTCATTACTGTTGGACTCAGTTTTATTGCTTAAGAAGTGCCTTCATCCATTCCGATCCTTGACACAAATTGCTGCAACACTTAGGGGAATCTAGACCTTTCTAGTGTACAAAACCGCATCTAGTCCTGTATATGTCAGCTAAGAAAACAGCACTGCATCAGGAGAGTTAGGTACGTTGGGAATGTTTTTAGCTCTAAGACATATTCTAGGGTCTGCTTTCAAACAACGGTATTTCTGGCTCTTGACTGAGAAGGCGATTGTCACTAGGACATCTCCACCTGACATTTAAGCAGCTTCTAGCTATTCTGTTAGGTGACTAGATTTATGAAATTTGCATATTATTCTTACGGTTCAGAATTCTGTTCACAGGAGAAAACCAGAAGATCACTTTGCTTGTTTACAGCAGTGATTCTTCCTAATTCATGCTGAAAGGTGACTCTCTTGACATTCCCCAGTGAGAGCACAAGAAACACAAGCCATATTTTACTGTTCTTTGGCAGGAGACAGATGGAGGGAGAATTTTCGGTCTCAAGTTGCTAGACATAACCCCCAGGCAGCTTCCAAACTACCGTAATGATCTTGAATGCTAATATTTGCATTTTGACCTCTGTTGGGAAACATGAGCAGCAGATATGTTCATCCCATGGCTTTACATCTGGAGATGCCGATATGTTCCTCATAAAGGAGGAATAGCCTTTAGCTTGAACCAGTATTGACTGAATCTGCGTTAGGATCTCAGAATCTGAAATAGGGCACTGTAGGTCTAAAAGCGGCATTATTTGTCACTTCTTATAATGAAATAACAGGTTTAGAAATGCAGCTATTGAACAGCAACTTAGACCAGAAGGGAAATCAATAAAAAACATAAAAATTACCAAGCCTTGCCAAAAATTTATTATCCATTGCAGCCGACCTGACCAATGCAGACTGTTGCCTTCTAATTAAGGTCGAAACTTGTGTTATCTTCTAAATGCAATTTAATGATATTAGAACAGGAAACACCCTTTGGGCATGAACCTCTGCAGAGCACTAACAGCTTAGGAAAAAACCCTGTGTATTATCTATCTAAAATAATAGTTGAGGAACAAAGTCTCAGTGACTCTTAAAGGCAAGTTAATACATTTAACATAATCAGGATTGCATAGTTTACATCTTTTCACACTGAGCACCAGTGAAGTTAAGGTAAATTAAAACAAAATAAAACCAACCAAACAAAAAACCTCTAGCTGGACAAAGCATGTAGGTTACATTTCCAAGCATTGATGCAGATCTTTAACAAGAGTTATAAAATCACAGTTTAACTTGTTAATCTATTATAAAGGTGCTCCAAGTAAATCTCAAAGGTGAGAGAACAGATTCGATGAGAGACATTTCCTTTTGCCATCTGCAGTGATACAACTAACAGTGCATCTACAATGAGGGTGATAAGGAGTTACATTTCATCTTTTAAATAAATCAAGATGGTTTACAAAGCCAAATTAATGTTCAGACTGCAGAGATGCACTTTTCCTTGACGGTATAACATGACTGCTTTATTTAAGACAAAAATAAAAATAAAAATCTAGGGATTATAAAGGAATTTTTACTTCTTCACATTGATATTAGTAATTACCTGTACAAATTTTAAAGGCTGATTTACATATTGATACAACTATTTCAATCAAGAAAGTGATTTTTAATGATTTAATGATATCGTTTGACAGTAACTATGAACAGCTGCTAATTGCTACAAGAAACATAACTAAGTGCTAAAGTGGCTTATTCCCATTCCATTAACTGTAGGTATAGGTCAGGATTACGGAAGACTGTTGGAATGTGCATGTTTGTACACATTGTTCAAGCAAAGCATAGCAGCACACCTGGACATTCTTCTTTCTTTCCTACCAAGTAATGTTTAAGACAAAGCTTTTGTCCCTGAGTTTGACTATCCAACATTTTGCCTCTGAGTATGAAGGTCCTTCCTTTCCTTGCCTGGAGGCACATATGTTTGTGGCTACTGGAGTTGGGGAGTTCATTATTTTACTTTTTTTAACCATGCCTTAAGCACTACATGTATTTTGAAAAGTGTGTGAAAAGCACAATTACATACAGCATTCCCACTGCCAAGGCAGTACCATATAAGAAGATCAGAGATGGCAGTCTTGGAAAATAAAAGGAATTTTTGAGGTTCTAAAAATCCATCCATCAGAAATATGTATCTTCAAAGTTTAGTAACTAATTTATATGACTTCCATCATGAAAGTGAGGCAGAAAAAAAACAGGGAATGGAAGTGGACTTAGTAGTGTAACAGGGTTTGGAGAGTTATGAAGTTATTTTGATTACAAAAGTTAAAATACGTGTGAAAAGTGCATCAGAGGTCTGGGAAACTGAAGGAATGTGGGAAGGCAAGGATAGTAATTCAAATGCCAAAGTATGATGAAGTAGCTAAGGTATTAACTGACGATGACATTTTGGCAGCTAAGTTCATGGTCAAATTGCTCGACGCACTGTTAAGGATTGCCAGTGTTCAGAGTTTGGGTTTTTTTCAGTCTAAAACCTATCTATGGCCTTTCCACGTGATTATTGCAGCCTGTGCCCTTTCTTGCTTTCATTTCTTTTCTGCCGCAGAGAGGGAGGAAGGAAGTGTGGAGTTGAATAATACAGGACTTCCGCTCTGGATTCAGTATTTGGGGGAATTATGCGGTCTTTTTTGAGAAAATTCAGGTGAAAGGAGTGACAGGAGAAAGTAAAGGTCCTTGTACTCCATCATTTCCTGATCACTCATTATTGACAACAGGAATATCCTTGGGGCGGGGATACCAGCATTATTCCAGAAGCCCTTAAGGCCTGGAATAAGGTCTTCTCAAAAGAACTAAGGAGTTTGCAGAAAGGTCCCAGACCTTTCTCCCCTTTGCTCTGCACCTCAGAACTTCAAAGCTTTTATTTCCTTGTAACTGCTTCAGCAAAGTTTTTTTTTCAGAGACAAAATACATGAAAATTAAGAAGTGAAGGAAAAGCATTCTCCCTTCCCAATTTCTTTCCTAGGAGAAACAGAAATCTTATGCGAAACTAAAATAGCCCCGAGAATGGATTTGATTATTAAGAGCAAACTCAGTTATGTCATGAGTTGTTAGAAATATGTTTAAGGTGTATGCTGTTCTTCATTATGAATAATTAGATGATGTTAAGTAAAACACATAAAGGTTTACTTATGAAATAAATACAGACCCTTTGCTTTCCAGTAATGAAAAATATAGATTTTATTAGAGGTGGAGATACTCATACCTATGCATATTGGTTAGCCAATGGCATTTTAGGAGAAAATGCAATAGCTGGAAATGTAATATCATCATTGTTGACTTGTAAATAAAAAGATTTTTTTTTTTTTTAGGTCTCAGTATTAAAATGTAAATAGGAACCTAACAAAGCAGATTTGGAATTTAAAATGTTAGAAAGCTGGAAAATGAACGAGATATGTGTAGACATAGTGAAAACATATCTTGTTCGGTTCTTCAATAAAGAACTGAACTTTGATGAAATGAACACAGGGACTGTAACTTTCTGCAAGTGCAAGTTTATGGAATGAAGCAACTTTATTTTTTGTCATTATTTAGAGAAAAGGTGTCAAAGGACTGAACAGCAGCACTTACAGTGCTATTATTTATATACTTCATTTTTTCCAATTTTGATTTTGAAGAATACTTAGGAATTAAATGTTAAATTGATTAAAAGAATAAAATTTCACCTTTCTTAAAGGTTATATTAACTGTTAGCAGAGAATTTCTGTAAAAGGAGGTAGAGGTATTTTGGGCATAGCCTGCTGAAGAGTCCAAGGATTGAGTTAAGGAGACCTTAAAAGTGATTTGGCAGTTGATGTGCCATCAGGGTGTGCACGCAGAATTGATGGGATCCCTTCTGTTCCCCTTGCCAGTGGGAAGCAATATATCTTGGAGATGACAAACTGTGACCCATGGCGTCTTGATCAGCAGCCAGAAGGACCAGGCTGCAGCTTAGGTCTCAGTCAGATGGAAGTAACAACTCTTCAGTTTCACAGAATGGCCTATTTCCCCAATGTTTATTAACATGCTTCTTATTTAACATTTTAAGTCAAAAATAACGAAGGGTAAACCGCAGAGACTCAAGACACCTCAGGAGAACAGAACGGTTGCTGTTGGGTTGGCTGTGCTCTGGAAGGACAGCTTCTGCAGTGGTAGGAACAGGTGGTGGGGCTGTGTTGATTCTGCCGGGGCAACTGCGCTAGCAAACCCTGCCACCACTAAAATACACCTGCTGTTGGCACCATTAGTTGGACTTTGTATTCATTGGGTCAGTCTGAAACAGAAAGCTGTGTTTTCTCCATACTTTTCGCCCTTGGTTTGCCGTCCTCCCTTCAGGCCATACTTACTGATGGTTTTGTAATGTTAGAGCCACAGCTGGAAACACACCCTCAGCACCTCTGGAGTAGAAGGGCCAGGCACCACTGTTCTAACACCTTTCTGTGCTTCCACAGTGAAGACTATCAGGGTACTGCTGCTTTTCACATGGGAAAGACCTTTCTGCTTTTCCTCTACTCTCTCTGCCTCTACTTTAACATCTCACCAAATAAGGATTTGATTTTTAACTCGATTATTATCAGAAGGTAACTCATGACTGCCTATAACTTACGTTTGTTGTCCATTAAAAAGTGTTTTAAGTTTTGGGACATGACTTTTTAAAATCATAGACATTCTATATATGTGTGCATGTGCATTCTTGTTTGTCGAAAAAAGTGTGAAAAATTACTTCACGAATGAAGCTCTATCTCTTGTATTCTGAGAACCAGAATTCAGCAATGTCAGGAAAATGCTAAGAGAAAATGCAGCTTTTAATAGCTCTGTCGATGCTTACATTGTAATAGAATTCACTTTCATCCTTATAAACAAACATTAAATATATGCTTATGACACAATGAAATGACAGAATAAAGTAAATCTTTATAAATGAGAAATATGTTTCAGCTACAGGCAAAACTAAAATAAAACTTTAATCAATCTAATCACAAGGAATTTGACAGAGGATAATTACAAAGAAGCAGAAAGATGTCAGAGCTCATCCTTATATTTCTCTTGCCTCATATTTAGTTATGAAGTGGAACGACTCCACAATGAAATAAAACAGTATCTTAGGGGCTGTTACAAATACAGTATATTGATATTGTAGCACTAGATAGCATTTAGTTTCTCATGCTTATGAACTCCAAAGGACCCTTCATTTCTCTGATGGGATTTAGATGTATTAGCCATAATCACTGCAAACTAAAGCCATGGCAGGGCATCTGAGTAAGAAATAACCTGCTTTTAAGACATATTAAATACCACCAAAATTCCTTTTACTTTAAAAAAAGAGTAAAGGTTGCTTAACAAATATGAAATTAGGCATTTTAATTCAATGTTTAAGCATGGATTGCACAGTACCAAGTCACCTACAGCTAATTTCATGACCCTTTTCTGCCCCCATTGATGTAAAATTGTGTTAAATCAATAGATTCACAGTAGGGTAAGTGATGCCAGTATTCGAATTGATTCAGACTTCAGTGCTATAGGGAAAATTACTGTGGTGTTTAATAATCAATTTGGGACAGGGTCAAAGTTACGCTTTGCTTGGTGCGAGGTTTTTACTGCATCTGCTTTACATAATCTAGAGCACTGCATTGCATAATGAGACCTTCTGCAATGCTTCCCTGAAGTAGCAGAAAATCCTGGACACAAACAGAAGGCCTGGCAGCCGCTGTTGTACCGCTCGTGTATGCATTTTTTTCCATAATGGCTTTCCTTGGTATTCATCACTGCAGTGCCTGAAGAAACATTCCTTGAAGAAACTAGTTTTTACATGTAAGGTAAAGAAAATAGTAACTCAACCTGGGGAATCGAGGTGCTGGAGGACTGCCAGGAGGGCTGTCTCCCACTCAGGCTGACAGTACATCCTGCCTCGCAGCAAAGTCAGTGCACCTTGAGGAATGAAGGAATATTGGCAGAACTTCTCAGATTTAATTGCTGTCGGCAGCAAATAAGCTGCTGAAAGACGCTGTGATTTTGTAGCTCAGGAGAGGTCTGAGAAGAGGAAAAGCTTGAAATTAATGTGGCTTTTCTCAGAATGAGGCATCACTAACCTGAGCAAGAGTGACAGGATTTGATCCTTGAAGGTAGCCCAAGAGTAATGCAAACCAATTTTATGAAAATGTGTGTGGGAGTTTCACGGGAGAATATAAAGTATTTTGAAGAAGTGTGGTCATTTGCAGCTCTGGATGTTGGAATAAGGATGTTTAAGTGTAAATGAATATAATCAATTTTAGGCAAGTACTTCAATACTGTTCCAGTGAACTGCAAGTAAAGTACTACTCAATAGATTTTTTTTTAAATAATTTTATTTGATTAAAAAAATGTCCTCTAAATTTTGTCACATCTATTTGCAAGGTCTCTTTGCTTCTCTAAAACACACTTTAAAATCTTCTCTAAAACACACTTTAGAAGCTACAACTACATTATAATTAAGTCATAGGAAACTCATACAGATCCAAGAAATGGCTTATGAACCTTACATGAGATTTACTCAGACATTCAAAACCCTCCCAGTCAACTACCAAATACCCCTGCAACACACAGGCTCCATAGATACGTCTGTTCCTGACATGCTCTTGAAACCTCCTTCTCTGGGCACCCAAAGGCTCTTCAGGTTTGGTGTTTTTTGCTTCTCCATTGTGCATTAGAAGGATAGAATTACCCCTTGTTCTTCTATTTTCTTTTTGTGTTGTTTATCCCTTCGGGGCATGGGGTTAGAGGTGTTGCTCTCCGCTATGTTATTTGCTGTTAGGTTATCGTATGAATTCTTCACACAGATTTCTGTTTTCTCTGAAACGGTAATGGGCAAAGAGAATTTGATATACCTTTGGGATGTTTCCACCGCCTTGGTCATATTACTAAGTTTTTTCAATGTTTTGGTCTTGCTTAGAGTAGAATATTGGTATAGAGGTGGATACTGTGTAGCTGCCACAATGGTAGGCCAGAATTTATATTGCCAATTCATTCTTCTTCATTCCTATAGCACCAGAGTGCAGGCTGCAGTTTGTTTTCACCTGGAGAGACATCCAGTACACCTGGAATTGTCTGCCCTAGGGGTCAAAACACTTTCCCCTGATTTGCCATGGACTGAATCAGTTAGAGCTGGAAACAAGCGGAGCTCCAATATACTCCTTTTGCAGTATATTGACAACACCATTGTATGGGGTAATACAGCAGAAAAAGTTTTAGAGAAAGGCGAGAAGGTAATTCAGCTTCTTCTGAAATCTGGTTTTCCCGTCAAAAGAGGCAAGGCATCTGCACAAGAAACCCAGCTTTTGCTCTAGGACCTGGCTGCGCTTGGTGGATAATGTAGGAGAACAGGGAAGTTAGAAGTGTACCTGAAGGAGATCTGATTTGGGGGGAGAATAGCCAGTAATTTGAAGAGTATAACACTAATTGTTACATGATACTTCTTCCCACCATTTTCCTAGTTATCTATTACAATAACAATGACCCAGAATAATGAAGAATGAAGCTCAGCAACAGGTACTAAGAAATTTCCCCAGGATCAGGATCTTCATCACAGACCATGAACACGGACCGCACCAGATATAGCAGCTGCAAGCTCCTGATGCATGGCACATCACCCTGCTGTGCCCAATTCAGCTGTCCGACAGATGGAACTTCTGGTTTTGGACTGAAGTAATTAAATTAACTTCTTGAGGAAATAACTCACAGACCGATACCTGTGTGCATATATGTATTGAGATATGGGAAGAATAGTAGTGACTTGGACATAATGTAAATGGTATGGGCTAAGGGGTGGAATACTGCCCTGGTTTTGCTGGGACAGATTCCTAGCCCTGCCGTGGTCTGCAGGTCAGTGGCAGTTTAGAGTCAGCCAGAGCACCTGACCCAAGCTGGCTCACAGGTGTATCCCAGACCATAAACATCACGCTCAGCATAAATAAGGGAAGTTTGCTGAGGAGAGGGGGCTTCTTGCTTGGGTTCCTGGTCTTGCTTGGACTTCTTCTGATCCTGCTCCTCTTGCTTCTCCTGAGAACTGCTTTTCCATTTGTTGTGATAGCTGTATGTTCACTGGGCTGAGTATAAGTTGTATACTTTGTATTGGTATTTGGTGTTAGTTTGGCTGTTTCACTATCTGTTCATTCATCTGTTTTCACTTTAACCTGTGGGTCTCCTCTCCTGTTCCAGATCCAATTTCTTGGCTGGGAAGAGGTCATCAGGTGATAGAGCAACTGCTATATTTGAGCCTGAGATATAGGCTAGTTGTAGATACTGACCAACCTCGTGGCCTTCTATGATGGAGTGATTACATCAGCAGACAAGGTAAGAGACACAGATGTCATCTATCCGGACTTCCATAAAGCCTTTGGCATGGTCCCCCACAACATCCTTCTCTAAACTGGAGAGATATGGTGTGAGTGGTGTCCTTCAGAGGTCATTACTGGGACTAATGTTGTTTAATTTCATCTATGATGTGGACAGAGTGATCAAGTGCATCCTCAGCATATTTGGAGGTTACACCAAGCTGAGCTGGTGCAGTTCACATGCCTGAAGGATGGGATCCCATCCAGAGGGACCTGGACAAGCTGGAAAAGTGGGCCCATGTGAATCTCATGAGGTTCAACAAGACCAAATGCAAGGTCCTGCACCTGGGTTGGGGCAACCCTCAGTATCAGTACAGGCTGGGGCATGATGTGGTTGAGAGCAGCCCTGTGGAGAAGGACTTGGCAGGGCTGTGTTACTGGTTGGTGAAAAGCTGGACATGAGCTAGCAATGTGTGCTCACAGGCCAACTCTATCCTGGGCTGCATCAAAAGAAATGTGGCCAGCAGGCTGAGGGAGGTGATTTTACCTGTCTACTCCACTCTGGTGAGACCTCACCTGGAGTACTGTGTCCAGCTCTGGAATCCTCAGCACAAGGACACGGACCTTTTGGGGAAAGGTCCAGAGAAGGGCCACAAAAATGATCGGGGGGATGGAGCACCTCCCAGGCTGAGAGAATTGGGGTTGTTCATTCTGGAAAAGACTGTGGCCTTTCAGTGCTTAAGTGGGACCTATATGAAAGATGAGGATAGACTTTTTTAGCAGAGCCGGTTGTGACAGGAGAAGGGATAATTGCTTTAAACAGAAAGAGGGTAGGTTTAAACTGGACATAAGGAAGAATTTTTTTACAATCAGGATGTTGAAACCCTGGCACAGGTTGCCCAGAGAGGTGGTAGATGCCCCATTCCCAGAAACATTCAAGGTCCATTGGGACAGAACTCTGAGCAACCTGATCTGCTTGAAGATGTTCCTGCTCACTATGGGGGGGTTGGACTAGATGATCTTCACAGGTCCCTTCCAACCCAAAGCGTTCTATGATTCATAATTTTGCTTTGACAGCTCAGAGCTGCAGAAAAAACAGTATGGAATGGAGTCAATTCTGGTGCATTTTTACAGCTTATAAATATCATGATCCATATGTAAATGAGACTTATACTCACCAAGTAATTCAGGAACTCATCTTGAAAAGAATCATCAGATAAAAAGGAGTAAAGCTAATGTTTCCAGAAAGCAGGAATTTTCTGTTTTGAGTATTGAAGCTAGGTGTTGTCTCAGATAATTCTGACAGATTCTTCCATATCTCCATCTGTCAGCGCTGAACACCTTCCTACTGCACCTTTACTAGTGGTTTCTCTAGTTAATTGAAAAAAATTCCAGGAAATGACTGAAATAACTGTTTTTAAAATATATTTACCCTGAATTTTCTCTCTGCTGGTTTCAGTTGGTGCTTTTATGCCCTCCATTAATAAGCTAAATAATGCATTTCCTTCCAGCAGCAGAGCTTTTGTGTTTCTTCTGAAAACATATCTCTCTTTCTCAGAACAACTTCTGAGCCATAATAATTCTTCTAAACCTCCGTGTCTGTTTCTGGGATAATTTACTTGAGCAGAAAAACAGAATCTTTTATATATATTTTTTACTGACGGAAGAATTACACATTGAATCTCTTTTAGATACACTCTGGTCTGTGTAACTCAGTCACAGAATTTTAGGAGTTGGAAGGGACCTCAGGAGATCAGCTAGTCCAATGCCCTTGTTCAAGCCAGTTCACCTAGACCAGGCTGCACAGGATCGTGTCC
>NW_010409832.1:0-308 GCF_000710305.1 Buceros rhinoceros silvestris
ACCACTGGTGACCGGCCGCCAGCTGGATTTGTCTCCATTCACCACCACTCCATGGGCTCAGCCAGCCAGCCAGTTTTTGATCAAACAAAGCGTACAGCCGTCCAAGCCATAGGCAGCCAATTTATGCAGGAGAACATTATGGGAAACAGTGCCAAAGGCTTTGCTAAAATTGAGGTAGACAACATCCACAGTTCTTCCCTCGTCCGTCAGACGGGTCATTTTATCAGAAGGAGATCAGGTTGGTCAAACAAGACCTGCCCTTCATAAATCCATGCTGACTGGGCCTCATCATCTGACTGTCCTGTACA
>NW_010409832.1:782-1710 GCF_000710305.1 Buceros rhinoceros silvestris
TGATAGAAAGTGGCTTGGTGATCACTTCCACCAGCTCCCTCAGAACTCTTGGGTGGATCTCATCTGGCCCCATAGACTTCTGTACATTTAAGCTGCGCAGCAGTTCACTTACCGTTTCCTCTTGGATCATGGAACCTTGATAATGCTCGCCACCTCCACCATTTGGTTCTAAAGGCATGTCACCCAGTGAGTTGGTCTGACTATTAAAGACTGAGGCAAAGAAGGCATTGAGTACCTCAGCACTTTCTTCATCCCCAGTCACTATTTCTCCTATTGCCTTTAGCAAGGGGTGGAGATTCTCCTTAACCCTCCTTTTGCTGTTAAGGTATTTATAGAAACTTTTTTTATGTTAGTGGCCAGCTTAAGCTCCAGCAGGGCTTTTGCCTTTCTAATTTTCTCCCTGCATCATCTCACAGAATCTTTATAGTTTTCATGAGTGACTTGCCCCTTCTTCCACAGATCATAGTCTTTCTTTTTCTTCTTGAGCTCTAGCCAGAGCTCTCTGTCCATCCACGCAAATCCCACTTCTGACACCCAAACTGTGTGTCAGGGTGAGGTTGTTAACGGGTCCTTTGTAAGGGGGATGATGAATAACCACAGACATGAGCTCTAGGCTCACGTCTCTGTTACTACCACGTGGCCGTTTAATACAAGGGAAAGCTCTCCAGAAGAAAGCAACAGTGTGGGCACTCAAGCAAGGTACCCCCAGAAAACAGCGTGCAAAACTGAGCCCGAGACGGTACGCTCCGGCAGTAGTTAGGGGTTGGCTGTTCTACGAGGAGTCACCCTCGGGGAGTCAATGTCCCACTCTAACGCCGGCTCCATTCCCTAGGCAAGAGGCATAAGCCAGCGAGCCTCTTGCAAGGTCAGGAGCGCCCCTCTAAACTCGCCCAGGGCAGAGTGGGTAGGCGTGAATCCGAACAGCCCA
>NW_010409832.1:1871-2168 GCF_000710305.1 Buceros rhinoceros silvestris
GAGTCCCCGTCGGGGAGTCAATGTCCCCTCTCTAATGCCAGCTCCATTCCCTAGGCAAGAGGCATAAGCCAGCGAGCCTCTTGCGAGGTCAGGAGCGCCCCTCTAAACTCGCCCGGGGCAGAGTGGGTAGGAGGGAATCCTAAAAGCCCACCACATCGCGAGTACACGAGCTGCTTGTAGAGCATTTTTGCTAAGCAAGACGCCTAAGTGGATTGGTTCAGAGTTCTCAGTCTTGTTTCATGATTTGGCCCCTACACATGTGACACTCGTGTCTCCCCATTGTTCTGCCCATGGCAG
>NW_010409833.1:0-5004 GCF_000710305.1 Buceros rhinoceros silvestris
CAGGACGTGGAGAGATGAAACTTCATGTGTTTTAATTTGTGCTTATTACCTCCCATCAGCAGGCACCACTGTGAGTGTCAGATTCCCACTTCAATCCCTCCCATCAGGTATTTATATACAGATATCCTCCCCCTGAGACAGTCCCAGGTCTCTCAGCCTCTTCTTGTAGGACAAATGGTCCAGCCCTTTCATCCTCTTTGTGGCCTTCCACTGGACTCAGTCCAGTAAATCCATGTTTTTACTGTACTGGGGAGCCCAGAACTCAACCCTGGGTTTATCAGAGGGGAAGAATCATGTCCCTCAACCTGCTAGCCACACTTTTCTTATTGCAGTCTGGGTAGCTTTAGCCTTTGCATGATTTATAAAAATGTAGTGCTTGGGTATGCTATTCTGTGAAGAATTTTAGAAACACTTTCTTTATGTGTGAAATCATGCATATACAAAATAGAGAGAATTTATAAAGTGTAAAACCTGTAATTTTAAATCTATCATTCAGTCTGAGTTCGTCACATCATAATTTCAGTTCTTAACAGCAGGGTTGTTTATTCTCTGAGCAATATTTAGAAGTGAGTGAGTGCTTGGGAATTCCACCAAAGTTAATGAAATGTTAGAAACTTCAGTCTACAACCTATAAAAGTTACAAATTGGCATTGAAGTCAATGAAGCACAATGCTTGTACCCAGAGAAGCTCTGGATGATGGTTTTGGTGGTCGTTGATTTTTTTTCTTCTTCTTTCCCAGTTAAGATGAACGAAAAGGTTATATGTACAGGATTTTCTAAAAGCATGTTTTAAAGTTTAGAGGGAAAAGTTTGGCTTTCAAGACTTTCCAGAGTAAGCTTTGTGGCTTCTGGTTGTTTTTCTCTTCTTTTGATTTCAGAATGAAGTTTTAAACATTAGTTTTTCTTTTTTAAATCCAGACCAGAGACAAGTTTTTGTAGACTTTGTTGCATTATTAGACCATGAGAAGCATGAAGGGATTTGGCTTTCAGTGGAATGAAAGAAAAAAAATGAATGAGAGCTTTGTTTGTAGTTTCATTGAATAATTTTAAGAAACAAATTAATATTTTCTATATTTGAATTCTTCCCAGGAGGAAGTTCTGTTAGTTAGCTATTTTAGGTCAGACAAAGTTGGTAATGCCTAGCATGTTAAGAAGTCTACTCTTGGAGTTTGGACACACAGTGTTTACTGCTGCAATTACAAATTCATGAAGACTTAAAAAGAGCCAGGGTGTGTATGTAGTGGCACAGAGAACAGAGCAAATTGCAAAATCCTTAAAACAAACAAACAAAAATGTCCCGTGCTGAACTCTGTGCAGCAATTACCTATACTGTTAGTGGAGATCCAACCAGCCTGGTTCACTTCTGTGAGTGTGCATTCTTTGTTTCTCATTCCCTGTAATTTCTTTGCTGTGACCTGATCTAGTTGAAGATGTCCCTTCTCCCTGCAGGAGGGTTGAACTAGAAGTCCTTTGAAGGTCCCTTCCAACACAAAGCGTTCTATGATTCTAAGTAACTACAGTAGCAGGGCTTTCCCTTGTATCTTAGTGTGTTAATCTGGAATATAAAAATTAACTCACAAAGATCTCTTTGTGTATCACTGATCTCTGTTCTCAGGAAGACTGTAAGAAGAGTTTTGATGGGTGGTTGAGTTTCATTGTCTCTCATAAGGCCATCAAAAATCTAAACATAAACCTTTTCAGATGTCTAAGAGACTAAGTCAGGAAAAGTAGGAGGGCAATACAGTGGGGGAAAGAGGGGAGGAAAAGGTTAAGCTTATTTGTGAAATGCCAAGTTGTGAGCAGTATGCTTTTGCTCAACAAATATAATGAACATTCGAACGTTTGGCTAGTGTGGAGTACAGAAGAACAAAGGGCTTTGGAGCATATATTTGCACTAATCAGCAAGGGATTATCCTTTCTTGCTCTACAAAGAGTCTTCAAGACAACAGGTGTAACACAAGTAAATTGTAGAATTTCTGTTCCTACTGTGTTCTGCCTGTCATCTTCCCATCTCTTTTTTAAAAATACATATTTGAGTAATGAAACAATCTGGTTCTTTAATGATAGTATAACCTGTCTTAGCTGAAACCTTTAGAAAAAAGTAGTCAGAAAATATAAAGTCATTGCAAATACTATGTAATTTTATAGTAAAGCTGGTGAAACCAAGGATTTAGTTGAAGGATGGCTCTGCAGGTGATTGTGCCAATTTATAGTTGACTTTTCAGTCCACGAATATCAAGTGGTTTGCTATTTTAGAACTACTAGAATAAGAAAGGCCAGTGGTAATGGGAGTCACTTTTGTAACACAGAAGCTTTCTCACAGCTGAATCCTTTCCTCCATCCATCCACATTAAATTTTACTTATGCTGAAGCACAAAGGAGAATTTCTGCGTTGCTGTGCACTGTTAGCTATGAGCTGATAGCAGATACACCTGATCATCTTTTCCCTGTCCTATCTAGAGAGACATTGGTGAAGGACATCTGGTAATGGTGCCTTCCAGTAACATCTGCTGAAGTAGAATCTAAGGTAAGGACCGCAAAATAAGTCAGACTCATCTTTCCAAGCACCTTCTAATAGCTTGGATCTTTTTAAATTTTTAACTATGAGAAGACACCCAATAGAATACAGTGATTCTGCCAAATGTTTTTTGCAAAGCGTACAGTGTACCACACCTGCCATACAAGAATGCAATATCCAAGCCATTCATTCATTCAGAAAAGGAACTTAAGAGTTAGAATGAAAACAAGAGTTATATTAATTGCTATTGAAGTATCATGTAATGACAAAAGTAGACAGCTGATAATTTTCATCTTATTTTTTAATGTTGATCTTGCCCTTGATGTACCATAGTTCAAATTCATAATAATCTGACAAGGACAATAAACGCATATACTGGCGTGAATCATACAGAGGGCAATTAAAACAGGTATCAAATATGCCAAAGAATGTCGAACAAAGCTAGCTGAGAAATGAGTGGGATTGCAAAAATATTTTATAGTTTATCCTACTCTTTGTAGAAGGAGAATACTTGATGAATATAAAAATATTTAGGCTGTACTTTGATTTGTGCTATTCGTGAAACAGCAGCAAAAAAATAAAAACCAAACCAAAACAACCCTGCTGTGTTTTTTACACATTCTCAGAACTGAGCTGGTCAAAAGGAACTACCAATTAATTAGTAATGTCATATCATTACAGAATAGGATAGGTTGGATGGTACTGATGGAGGTCATCTAGTCCAGCCTCCAGCTCAAAGCAGGTTCAGTTAAATTGTATTGTTCAGGGCCTTTTTTCGCTGAGTTTCAAGCATCTCCAAGGATGGATATGTCACAGCTTCCATGGACAACCCATTCCAGTGTTTGAGAACCCTCAAAGCAGTCAAAGAAGTTTTCCATTATACTGAGTCTGAATTTCCCATGTTCCAATCTATACTTGTTGCCTCTCATCCTATGGCCATGCACCTCTGTGAATAGACTGGCTTCGTATTCATTATACCTCCTTGTTCTTCATCAAGTAATTGTAGCCAAATGCAGAATCTCCCTTTAACCTCTTTCTTAAGGCTGAAGAAACCCAAATCCCTCATCCACACTCTCCAGCTCTGGTCATTGTGGAAACCCCTCACTGAAATCACTCCTGTACCTCAGTCTGTCATGTGCCAGAAGCCCAGATCTGGACCCTGCATTCCTCGTGTGGTCTCACCAGTGCTGAGCAGTGGGGGAGGTTCAGTGCCTGACCCTGCTGCTGTTCCTGGGCACATTCCGTAAGAGATGCTTTGCTGCCCAGGTGCATTGTTGCCTGCTGGGAACTTGCTGCCGTCCAGGGCCTTTTCTGCAGACCTGCTTCTGTTCAGTCAGCCCTAGTCTGTCCTGCTGCAGGGGTAAGTCCTTTACAGGACTTTGAGGAACTCCATGATGTTCCCTCCAGCCCATTTCTCCAGCCTGTCCAAATTCCTCTATATAACAGCACTGTCCTCCACCCCACTGTCCAGTCCACTCTTGTTAATCTGGAATGCCCCAATTACTTGCTGGCTGTGCCTGCTGTCCCACTATGCAGGTGAAGAGGGTGCTAAACTGCTTTGGACCTGGTATCAGTCCCTGAAGAATGTTGCTATTAACCTCAGCCCTTTGAACCGGTATTTCCAGAGAGTTTTCTTCTTACCTCATCATACCCATACCCAGGCCAGACCACCCCATGGCTACAATGAGTCCGTGGTTGATCATGTCAAGGGCCTTGATAGAGTCAAGGCATACAACATCCACTGCTATCCCCTACATACCCTGCCTGTCACATCATCAGAAAAGCTCGTCAGGGACGCACTTGGTTTCATGAACACAAGGGCATTGTGGCCAATACGTCTGTCTTCCAGAATGAAGCTCTGACTGCACCATGTGCAAGCAAAGCAATGCCAGATTAAAAGATGAAAAGATAAAAGAGGTAACTAGACTGTAGCACATGATAGCAATCAGAGCAAGAATTCACCTCTTGACGAGATTTTTGCCGAAATGGAGTATCTCTTTTATGGCTTGTTTTGCTTTGTGTATGTGAAAATTCATTTTTATAAAACCTCAGATAGATTTCTAAGGCACAGCATTATGAAGCAAGTGAAACTGGAACAAATGCTGCTCTCTCAATTAAAGTTTCTGGAAGTAAAAGTCTGCACTAGAAAAGTGCCTCACAAGATGCTGTTAGGGCAGCTGAGACTGACTGATATCAATTGCTTTGTCCCGAAGCCTATTAAATTCTCTCCTGCTTGTGCTTGTTTTAGAAATAATGTCAATTTTTACTCAGCCTGAATGTGGGATTTTCTGTCCTTTCTGTAAATGAGGTATGTATGCTAGGAAAGAAATGCGTTTGTTGTGTATTGTGTTTACCATTAAAGTAGATCTTTCTTTTTTATTACTTTGTTTATCCATTAAAGGACAATAAGCTTCTCCTCACTTTGGATCTGATTATTAGGATTTTATACTTCCCTGTCTATAAACACATCAACGCACAGAGGTTCA
>NW_010409833.1:5098-5967 GCF_000710305.1 Buceros rhinoceros silvestris
TCAGCAGGATACGTTTGGTAGCCGTGATCTTTATCTCTGAATTCTATTTCTGACATAATTTGATAGACAATAGAAGGATAAGAAAGATTGACAATGCACTAGATAATGTCTTTGGTAAAGAGTGAATAGTGAGATGGTCAATTGAAAATAGGGGAATGGTGCCTCTGTTTTGTTCAGTCCTTACTCTGTTACGGCCTAATGCATTTGATTGGAGGAAAAGATGCTGCAAGCCTCTCCAAGGCTACTCATGTTCCTCTTGAAGGCAATTAAGTGCTGCTGTCAGACTTCAGTTCCCAGAAGGGCCAGTGAAGTGACATTTTGTTAATGATGCTCTGAAGTAAAATGTGTATAAAATCGTGCTGTTTCATTAAACACAAAATCTTCTTGGTCACTAAGTGTGTATGTTTCTGTAGTAAGCTGGTACTGAGGGTAACTACTTTCCTGAAGATGAATTTTTGTGTAACTGATGTGAATATATGTAAATATGTGTTTATAAATATACATACATAACATTTTTAAATTGCTTGTAAAACGAAATTTGGTGGTTCATCTTTCTTACACAGAGCATAATCAGGAGGTCTCCAGCACTGAACTGTGTGTAAATGTATGTGTATTAAGTGTTTTTATATTAAGTTGGGGGGTTTTCCATTGCTTTTTTTCTTTTTTTTTTTCCCCTAAAGGGAATTCTTGTTCCTGGACCATTTTCATCTTCTATATGACACATACCATACCATACCATGCCATACCACACTATACCATACCATACCAGGCCATTCCCATGCAGACCTCCATGTTCTACAAAGAAGTGGTAGCCTGTACTTCTCTCCACTCCTTGGATCCAGTAGAAACTATCAAATGAATAAGAAAGA
>NW_010409833.1:6048-11657 GCF_000710305.1 Buceros rhinoceros silvestris
GTGTTTCATACTCTACTGAAAAGAATTCTGAAGGATAAGGCTACCAACTGAGCCACTGTTTTCCATTTCAGTATCTAGATAATATTTTTTCAGAGATTAGGCTTAAATACACTAAAACCGTCAAGGAATCACCCTGTAAATTTTGGGCAAACACTGGGCATGCTAACTACACCTTGTTTGAATATAAGAACATACATTTCTGGATTAGAAATCTTATATGATCCAGCCACTAAACAGTAAATTCCTGTGCCCTCCTGTGCCTTGGGCTTGAGTCCAGGTTGTGTAACACTGTTGAAGTACCATTGTTCAGCACTAGAGAAACCAAGATTTGGAAAAACATTGAGGTTTAAAGCTCTGAGCATATCAAATTGCTCAGTTGCATGGGACTGTTTCAAGATGCAGTTGGAAAGGTTGCTAGATAGTCCGATCCAGACTCACTTTCCCGTGAAAGGCTGGACCAGAAAATTTTACAAGGTCCTTTCCAGCCTGGGCTGGTCTGTGGTTCTGTGATTCTTTGACTTGCCTCCACCTGTCGAGCGTGCAAATTGAAGTGGAGCAAGACTAAATCAGGCTTTTGAGAAACATGTAGAAGTGTATCTACACAGGCAGAAACAGACAAACTCAGTTTCGCCTGAAAAGTCTCTCTATCTCTAAAACTCAGTAGGTGAATTATGATTAGGTGTGTTTCTTATAGACTACTGTAAAAAATTATGTTAGAATACCATAGTAAGATCATCACATTACAGTGTGTAAATTCTGGTTTAGCAATAGGAAAGAGTTTGTCCTGATAAAATTTAGTATTTTGCCTCTTTTATGGACAGTCGTGGTTTCTAATGATTTTTCCCCTGAGAATTAGAAAGAGCTCAGCATATTTGTACCATATATATAAAGTCACCAGAAAACTATACACCTATGATTTAAGCTGCTTTTAGTGATGATGTAATTTTTTGGCAATGAAGAAAGGGAACTTTATTTTTCTTATTGTTTTTTCTTCCAAGAAAGGAATTGAGTAGTCCCATTGTTGAGTATCCCATAGTTGACAGCCAGCTGAATATGAGCCAGCAGTGTGTCCAGGTGGCCAAGAAGGCCACTGGTATCCTCGATTGTATCAGCAATAGTGTGGCCAGCAGGAGGAAGAAAGTGACTGTCTCCCTGTACTTGGCACTGGTGAGGCCACACTTTGAATACTGTGTCCAGTTTTTCGGCCGCTCACTGCAAGAAGGACACTGAGGTCCTGGAGCGTGTCCAGAGAAGGGGGATAAAGCTGGTGAAGGGTCTAGAGCACAAGTCTTATGAGGAGCAGCTGAGGGAACTGGGGTTGTTTAGTCTGGAGAAAAGGAGGCTGAAGGGAAACCTCATCACTCTCTATAACTGCCGGAAAGGAGGTTGTAGCAAGGTGTGTGTTGGTCTCTTCTTCTGAGTAACAAGAAACAGCACAAGTGGAAATGGCCTCAAGTTGTGCCAGAGGAGATTTATGCTGGATATTAGGAAAAATATCTTTACAGAAAGGGAAGTAAAGCACTGAAACAGTCTGCCTAGGGAAGTCTTGGAATCCCCATCCCTGGAAGTATTAAAAATGTGTGGATGCGGTGTTAGGTACGTGGTTTAGTGATGACTGGCAGAGCAGAGTGAATCGTTGGACTCGATGATCTTAAAGGTCTCTTCCAACCAAAACGATTCTATGATTCTCTGAGTGAATTTATAAACATTTTTGTCTAGTCATCAGCCTTGTTGGATCAGAATGAAAAAGTTTTTAAGACTTCAAAGCATCAAGCCTGTCATGAATGATGGATGCATGGCTTCCAGGAATAAACTAAGCACCGTAAGTGTACTGCAGCAAATAGTGGTGCAGTTGGCAGTCAATGAACATGAATGCCACACCCTTTCACAACCATGTAAACAACAGTAGTGTTATGTAGCTGATATTTCCAAACTTCATTACAAACATTCAAATATTTTTAGATATTTTCAATCAAGGTGTCAGTGCCAAATGGGAATGGTTGTGTAAGATATAGACTGCAGCCTTGGTGTTATAACTGTTTTAAAACTTCCTTTACTAGTATTTTGGAAGAGTATATTGGAACAGTTTCAAATATTGTCCTGTGAATCCAGTGGCCTTAATGTAAATGATAAATATTGCTGAAATATCTTTGTCATTTTTAAACCTCGTCTTATTTTTTTCTTCATTAGTCATCATGGTGAAAGTCTACATATCTGTATGTGTTTTACAATCAGCAGACAATCTTCTGAATTTCTTAGAAACAATATGTTTTACAGCATGGGTTAAAAGGGACCTTAGTGCAGCTGGCTAGTTGGATGCAATGTTTTAAAGACTGCAGGAGGCAAATACAAGAACAATTAAGAATTGCACTGAGAATGTCAGCACATCTCGAAACAATCTAATTATCAAATTAAACATGTTGCAATCCTAACTATGTGCTCAGCATGTTCTCTTTACAGCAGGGTTATTGCAATCATAGAATCATAGAACTACAGAATAGTTTGGGCTGGAAGGGAACTTGAAAGATCATCTAATCCAACCCTCCTGCAGTCAGCAGGGACATCTTCAATTAGATCAGGTTGCCCAGAGCCTCATTCCAGGGATGGGACACCTACCTTTTCTCTGGACAACGTGTGCCAGTGTTTCACCACTCTCACTGTAAAAAAATTTCTTTCTTATACCTAGTCTAAATTTACCCTCTTTCAGTTTAAAACCATTACCCCCTGTTCAGTTGTAACAGGCCTTGCCAAAAAGGCTGTCCCAATCTTTCTTATAATCTCCATGTAAGTATTGAAAAGCTGCAATAAGGTCTCCCCAGAACCAGAGCCTTTTCTTCTCCAGGCTGAACAGCTCCAACTGTCTCAGCCTGTCCTCATACCAGAGGTGCTCCATCCCTCTGATGGGTCATGTCCTTCTGGTGCTTAGAACTCCAGAGCTGCACACAGGACTCCGCATGAAGTCTCACCAGAATGGACAATATGCTTGATCTGCTGGCCATGATTCTGTTAATGCAGCCCAGCATACAGTTGTCTTTTTGGGCTGTAAGTGCACGTTATCGGCTCATGTCCATCTTTTCATTAGTCAGTACTGTCCTTCTTCTGCTCACAATCCATTGATGCCCCAGCCTATGTTTATACCAAGGACTACCCCAAGGCAGGCACTGGACCTTACATGGGAACCTCATGAGGTTCCCATGGGCCCATTTCTCCAGCTTGCCCAGGTCCCTCTGGATGGCATCCCCTCCCTCAGGTGTGTCAAGTGCATCACTCAGCTTGGTGTCATCTGCCAACTTGATGAGGGTGCACTTGATCCCGCTGTCCATGTCATTGATGAAGATATTAAACAACACTGTCCACAGTATGGACCTTGAGGGATACCACTTGGCACTGATCCCCATTTGAACACCAAGCCATTGATCACTACCAACCGCATGTGACCATCCAACCAATTTGCTATCCACCCAACAGTCCGCCCATCAAATCACTATCTCTCCAATGTAGAGAAAAGGATGTTGCAGGGGTCCATGTCAAAGGCTTTACAGATGTCCAGATAGATGACATCCAGAGCCCTTCCCTTGTCCATTGATATAGCTACTCCACCATAGAAGGCCACTAAATTGATTGGGCAAGACTTGCTCTTGGTAAAGCCATGCTGGCTGTCTCAAATCACATCAGTGTCCTCCATGTGCCTTAGCAAAGCTTCTAGAAGGATCTGTTCCATGATCTTCCCAGACACAGAGGGGAAGCTGGTAGATCAGGAGTTCCCAGGGTCCTCAATTTTGCCCTTTTTAAACATGGGTGCAACTTTTCCCTTTTTCCAGTCACCAGGGACTCCACCTGGCTGCCAGGACTTTTCTAGTATCATAGGGAGTGGCTTTGCAACTACATCAGCTAATTTCCTCAAGTTCCCTCAGGATTCTGGGACGCCCCTCATCAGGTCCCATAGACTTAGGTACATTCAGGTTTCTCAGGTGGTCACGAAACAAATCTTCTCTTATGATGGGATAGATTTTGCTGCCCCTCCTCCTACCTGGCAACTACATCAGCTAATTTCCTCAAGTTCCCTCAGGATTCTGGGACGCCCCTCATCAGGTCCCATAGACTTAGGTACATTCAGGTTTCTCAGGTGGTCACGAAACAAATCTTCTCTTATGATGGGATAGATTTTGCTGCCCCTCCTCCTACCTTGAGGTCCATCAACCAGCGAGATGTGGCAAGAGGGAGTGACAGTGAAGACTGAGACAAAAAAGTTGTGTAGTATCTCATCCTTCTCCCTGTCTGTTGTTACGAGCTTGCCAGTGATGTTCATCAGAAGGATATGCCCTCTTTAACCTTTCTTTTCTGATTGACATACCTGTAGGAGCCCTTATTACCCTTTGCATCCCTTGCCAAGATCAGCTCCATCCATGCCTTAGCCTTCTGACCCCATCCCCTATACAACCACACAGTGTCCCTATACTCTTCCACTGCCTGTGCAGTTCCTTCTTGCCCTTTAGTTTGACCTGCAGGTCACAACTCAGCCATGCTGGTCTCTTCCCTTCCTTGCCTGATTTCTTACACCTGGGGACTGACAGCTCCTGCGCTCTGTGGAAAGGGTCCTTAAATATCTGCCAGCTCTGTTCTGCCTCCCTTGTCCCCGAGGGCCGTTTCCCATGGGGTCCTATTGACTAATTCCTTGAAGAGCTGGAAGTTTGCTTTCCTAAAATTTAAGGTCCTGACTTTACTCTTCAGCTGTCCCATACCCCTCAGAACTGTGAACTCCACAGCATGTGATCACTGCAGTCCAGGCTGTCTCCAATCTTGACATGAGGAACGAGCTCACTTGCACTGCTAATCATCAGGTCCAATATTGCATGCCCTTTGGTGGGGTCCATCTATTACCTGGCTTAAGAAGTTCTCCTCAATGCTTTCCAGGAGTCTTCTGGATTGCCTTCATCTCGCTGTGCTCCTTTTTCACGTCGGGATAATTGAAGTCCCCCAGCAGGACAAGACCCTGTAAGTGCAATGTCTTCTGTATCTGGAGGAAGAAAGCTTCTTCAATAGGCTCCCCTTAATCAAATGGCCTGCAGTAAACACCAACCACAAGGTTCCTTTGTTGCCTTTGTCTCTAGTTCTTACCCATAAGCTTTCAGCCTGCTCTTGGCTATTCCTGAGGGACAGCTCTTCACACTCTATCTGTTTCTTGATTCAGAAGGCAACTCCACCATATCTGCTTCCTTTCCAGTAGCCATCGATAGTCACACTCCAGTCATGGGATTCATCCCACCAAGCTTCAGTAATGTCAATCAGGTTGTAGCTTTCTAGCAGCCCAGTAGCTTCCAGTCTCTCCCGTTTGTTGCCCATGCTGCCTGCGTTTGTGTACAGGCACTTCAGCTGGGCTGTCAGCTGTGTCACCTTCCTGGATGAGCACCCCTTAATTCATTTGAGATATTTCACTGTTTCCCTGTTTGCTGCTGTTACCTCAGGAGGCACCTGCTCATCTCTGTAAGAGAGATGACATCAGCAATATAATCAGAGAAGGAAAACTCCCCAACGTCTGATTAGGTCACCAGCAAATTTCAATTTAATTCTTTCCTGCTTGGGGTTTTTTTTTGGGGGGGGGGGGGGGG
>NW_010409833.1:11753-23026 GCF_000710305.1 Buceros rhinoceros silvestris
GGGGGGGCGTGTTTTGGGGGTTTGAGTTTTTTTGGGGTTGGAGGCATGTGTACGTCTTTTTTCTTTTTCTTTCTTAAACATACTAAATTAAAATTCCATGATATCTGACACTGAAGAATGGGTATAAAAAGTAATTCTGATTATTTCTAAAACAAGAAATAAGAGTAATAGTAGGGTGGTATGAGAGCAGAGTCATAGAAATCAATAGTTCATAGAAATCAAGATGAGAATGGCTCACCATATGATCTCAGACTGTATCTCGCATTACTAGGAAACTGTACTATTTTTCTGTCAACTGTTATAATTGGATAGATTCTCTTAAACTTTTCCTTATTTCTTTTTTCCAAAAAAAAAGAAAAAAAAAGAAGGTATGATGTCATAGCATTTCAGTGATCTGATGTATAGGACATCATGTAATAAATTCGTACTTGACAGCTGTGATCTATAGCTTGTCATGTTGAATTATTCCTGGGATGAATTTGTCTCAACCATAACTCCATAATTTTTTCACAGAATCTGCGTAACACTGCCCAGTTAAACACTGTGATAACAAAGCTTTTCACCAGAAAAAATGAGTTTCTATTACACTACCCATCATCATAATTACAACCTTAATGAAAAAGTGTTGCTTATATGGTCAGTTGCATAGTTTGCCCTTGAGGGCCTGGACGTATCTGCAAATATTGTTGAGCCCAATATGCCACACTAATTGTAAATCCCTAGTTTTTAAAAAAGGACAAAAACCCCTACAATATGTTACCTAGGAAACTGAGGTTTTATTTTATTTAAATGGGCAGTTCTTTGGCCACAAATTCATCCTGCTTCTCTTTATCAAAGACATTCAGGGGACTCTGCATTAAAATCTTGATACATTCAGTACTGTTTGTGGTGCAAGCCATACCTGATGGTTAGACTGACCTCCTCTTCGGATTTGCACTGGGTAATGCCAGTTGTTGCCACTGAGGTGAGAAATTGTTCCAAATGTCCACATGCCATTAGGCACTTAAAAAAAAAATTCTTGCTTTTTCTTTACAATTTTGTGATATTGTCCCTTTCTTACAATTGTTATGATTTGCCTATGATATGATTTACCTGTGACATGAAACAATTTTATCACTTTTCCCCAAAAATCATTTAAATGCTAGCACTAGTATCTTACCTGTGGCTTTCTGCATATCTGCAACTTGCAGGTGATGGTATTTCTTATAAAAGTTGTATTGATATAAGTATTTCACTATTTGCTTTTATTTTTGCCTTTTTCTTTTTGATAGTGTAAGAAAATTTTAAAGTGTTTTCTTATGGAGGAAGGAAGGATAAAGATGTAAGCAATGTGAAAGAGATACATTACTTGGAATGTGAGTAAGTATATTCTGATAATTAGGATACCTTGCCCTTAAGAAATTTACCTGAGCAAAGAATATGTTAGTCCACATTTCTTGGGCAATGTCAATAGTTTCCTTTTGCTAATAATGAATTATAACCACATATGACTGTTGAACTTCTTCATACATGGCAAATTAGAATTGACCATAAAAATCTTTAAATAAATACATTTTTCCAGGGCAATTATTATGCAGCTCCTAAATAAGTTTGCTTCCAAATGAATACTGGCTTCTGAAACAGATGGGAAATATGGAATTTGAGTAAACATGATTTTCTCCCGGAACTAGAACTGTTTCTACAGACAGGCCAAAGTCCTGAGTCCTCGGGGCTGTGTAGTGATGGTATTTCATATGCTGAGAGTAGACCTTGCATGAAAAGGGATACTATATCACTTTATTTCCTTTCAATGTAGAAAAAATTGGCAGAAAATTTTGCTTCCAGGAAACGTAAAGAAGGAGCACTGTATCCACGTTGGCTCACAAAGTCAGTCAATAATGAATATGACTTGAGAATTATACAGCGATCAGTCACATCCGAAACTACAAAGTCTAAAGAAATGATGAATGCAAACAACAGTATATCGTAAGAGTACATGGCCAGGATTATACTATTGTGTTCTGTTCAGACAAATTTCAAAGCGTGGGAGAGAGTTGATGTCTGAGCATAGTAGCTGAAAGAAGGCTGGTGGAGGCAAAGTGTGACAGACATTCTGCTACTATTATCTAGCACCAGTCTTTATGAATAAAAATACATTTGTAATGATAATTATCCTGCCTAATGAAAACTCAACTGGACACTAACAGTCCAAGTAGCTGAAAGCAAATTACTTAATCTAAAAATCATATCAATTACAAAAGTTAAGAATACCTAATTTTAATTGCTTGAGCAATCATAACTCTTGGGACTAGTTCTAAAGACTGGGAGTAGCAAATTTAGTGGAAAGAGAAGTAAAAGTTCATAGAACAGAGATCAGCTCATGAAATCAGTCGTGACTGGAACACAGAGACCCGCGCAATTACAATATTCCCGAATGCAGCATGTAAAAGTGGAATTTGCACAAAGACCTACCAGTCTCTATCGTGGAATTGAGGTAAAAGCAGAAGCAAACCCTGCGGCGAAAAAGCAGTAGTCAGGAAAGGAACTCCCGGGCGTGTGGGGTCCGGTCCCACGCAGCACGTGGCGGCGCAGCGGTGACTTTGCTGAAGAAGCGGCCGTGGCTCCCAAAGCGACGAGGTGGGGTTTTCTTGGCTGGTCCCAAGTGGCGGCAGCTTACCGGGCAAAACTGCGGGGAAAAGCAGCTGAGGTGGTGAAAAGCAGCAGCAGTGAAATGCAGCAGCGGGGCAGGCAGCAAGCAGGCGACAGCTTGCACAGTGCGCGGCTCAGCAGGCAGAAGGCTCCAGCGGGCACCGGCGCACACAGGAGCAGGGAAGCGGCGGCAGCGGCAGTTTTAGACGAAAAGCCGGATGCAGACAGTAGGGCGAGCAGGCAGGCAAGCAGGCACGCCAAATGGAGTTTGCGGCACGGGGATTTTTCTGGCGCGGCGGCGGGCTTGGGCGAGCAGTTCCAGGCGGCTCAGCTTAAGGTCCCTTAAGGGACCTCAGTGCTCCCTTAAGGTCCCAGGGTGGCAGAGAGTGCATAAAGACCGAACTAGTGCTGGCGCAGCGTGGCTTTTAAAGCAACAGCGGCACAAAAATCAAAGAGACCTGCAAAAACTTTAAACAAATGAAAAATGGAAATGCAACTGACGTCACATGGCAGGGAATACAATTGGTTAGTTTAAAGCAAACTTCTTTCTGATACAAGAGAAGTTGCTAAGCCATCCACTGGGATTCATAATTTTACAGTGAAGCCTTATTGCTTTTGAGAAATTCTTAAAGGCAACTATGTACATTGGATCATGTTCCTTCCATACATTTTCTGGTTTTAGCATCCTGTGTCTACAAGGACTTCCAATATATACTGTTTGTGACTTGACTTCACTAGGGTGCAGTGATATTTTCTGTCTGTTAATCTTCTCTTCTCTTACTGACTTAATTATTTTTTCTTTTTTTTCTTTTTTTTTTGTCATTGTTCTTTTTAAAAACTTGTTAATTAGTACCATTTCTCTGAATTCTTCCATTTGATAGCAGTTGAGTGGGGAAGGCCTGTTATTTGCTGTACTGAATGGCAATAATTTTTTAAATAAAATTTTAGCACAGGTGGAAAGAATTATATAAGTACTCAGTCTTGATACAGAAGGTCGTGAAAACACAGAACTGAAATGGTACAGGTAATATCAATATTTATTTTTGCACTCAAGGCATTATAAGGTGTGAAGGTAGTGGCAGGGATACCAGCCTCGAGAGAGATATAGGAAGGTTTTGCCTGGTAATAGATTATCTGCCCGCACTCTAAGATACTGATATGTATGGATACAGAGCTCTATTTTATTTAATCTGTTTCAAGTGGTTGAAGCAGGTAGGTGACGCTATTCATTTTTAAGACTGTCCTTGTACTTTATTGGTACTTATTTTACTGTAGTTCTAGAAAGTAATAAACTATAAATTCTCCCCACATGTTAAAAAGCTCACCAAGGTGATGTATGTTAGCTCTTTTTTTTTTTTTCCAATTTTCAAAATAATAGTGGTTTGGTGATGCCCTGAGTCTGTTTTAGCAGAGAATGTCATAGGGTGAATCTTTGTGGGTTAGTATATTTATTGTTGTTATGTTTTGCAAAGGGTCCACAGAATGCTATTTAACACCTGCGTTCCTGTAGTTGGTAGCTGGACCACTATCTTGAGTCGTTTTGCAGATTTTAAAAACCTCTCTAGCCATGCTTGATCTCACTCCCCTTCAGGGTGTACCTTAAGAGAGATTACCCACACTGCAAACTTCGTAATTATGACGCCATTCATCCCTGGTTGGAATAATCATAGTTGGGCATGGAAAAAAATTGTTAGATATTAACAGGTTATATACTTCCTGGCAAGCTACTACAATTGGTTTTCACTGTCTGGGGAAGAAATTAATAATCAGGTTGATCATTCTTCCATTTTTTTGCTCCCATTTGTTCTGTTTGTCTGATCTTAGTGTCCTTTCTATTCTCAGCCTTCACCAACACTCAGATGTTTGTATCTTCCTCCCACCTCAGCCTTGCTTGATGCTCTTTTCTCTAAAGACTGATTATCCACTGCCTTCTCTCCCTGATTTCTTCAGTTCATGTGTGTTTCTCCTTTATTTGTATCTCTCTCTTCTTCCTAAGCTCCGTTCCTGTTTATTTGTGACAGTTTGTGGCAAAGTGCTGTCTTGTACTGTATGTGGGTCACTGAGAGCAATGACTGTGCTTTGCTTTCTGCATTTACTTGATGATGCCTCCATAATTCATTCATTACTGATTAGCTGTCCTGGACAAGGTAGATCAGATGTCTCCCTTCACTACTTTTGTATGTGCTCAACATTTCCTAGGCACCTGTAAAACTTTTTTGGTAGAAAAAAAAGTCGCTTTTCTGTTCACTATTTAAGAATTGATTCTCGGCTCCTGCAACATTTCATTGTCACTGTCTACCTGGAAACTTGAATTTAGTTTTTAAAAAGAGAGAGCGAGCTCCGTAACTTTAACCGTAAATATATGCAGTTCCAGTACATTACAATATATAGTAACTATAAATGAACAGATTAATGCTAATCTGCACTAGGTGAGATTCTGGACCCTACAGGATGGTTTAGAATTGAGGATGTGTGGAGATGTGTATCTATAGCTCTAGCAGCGTTATTTTTCTGAGATCATTTTTCATACCTCACAACCTGTTCTGATTCCAAATATAAAACAATCCCACCATGAGTTAAATTGTCTAGAAGATCATGAGTCCTGAGTGGATTTAGAAAAGAGGACTTCTGCTTTAATTTTAGAGAGTGGCTGGCCTGTTCCGTTTTGTGTAGTTCCTGCTGCTGTTGCCAATTATTACCTAGTCTGTTTCAGAATCCATGTGTTTTCCCCAGTACTGAAAGTCACTAAGTGCCTAACTAAAGACTATAAATGGCATTGTAATTTCCCTGGGCCTTGCTCACTATTCACATAGTATTCACCGTGTTCCTTTTCATCACTTTCTGCCAACCCTAATTTCCAAGGCTGCATAGATTCATTGTTACTGATACTGATCCACTGTCACTACATACAAGTCCTTTTATGCACTTTAATGGAAAAGTGGATGATGGATTTTCTCACTCAATGCCGTGCTCGGTTAATGTGAATGAAATATCTACGAGTGCACATACCCTTTGCATTGTACCATGTTCAAGTAACCTCCTTCCAAAACTGATATTCCTGCCAATCTTCAGACTGTAGCTATGTGCAATGAAAAAGAGGGCACATTCTGTTTTATGCTTCTCCAGCATAAATCAGAACTATGTGATAGTCATCTTTGTGACTTCACTGTTCCAGAACTTGAAGCAAGTAATGCAATCTGCGTTTAAGCAGCTCGTTTCAAGCACTGATCTGCAAAAGCCTTTTTCAGATTTTTGAGAAGTTACTTGTGGAAGTGTGCAGCTGGAAGTCAGAATGCATCTGTGATTAATTGTTCATCAGGGTGGCTACAGGACTGATGAACTAGCTCAAGCAAAATCACCTAGAGCACTGAAGTCCTCTTAGTTCATCCTAGCAAGCTGCATACTCCATTTCTGGTCTTCCACCTCCCTTTCTTCTTGTCAAGAAATTGAAAAGTCTTCAGTAGTTTGCAAACAGATAAAGTTCTACATCCTCTTTGCAGCCCAGCTGGATAGGAACATATGAATAACCATACAGTAGTTCAAAGTGTTTTGAATGAGCTTTATGTCCAAAAAGAAATTTGCAAGGATGTAAGTATACTCAATGCACTGAACAGGCCAGCATAGTGCTGTCAGTTGGAAACTGACTATTTTCTGGAAGAAAAATTAGTACGACTTCCAATAATGTTAATTCTGTTCCCATTTACTTTACCCAGTTTGGATTCATTCTTGTAACACATACACTGTTATTTCCTATTTCCTTTTTGATTCTGTCTAGAGAGCCCTTCTAGTTTACTACTGTAGGAACCATTTTTTTCAGTTAGTTCAAGATAAGATTTTTTTCTTTTCTTCTATATTGTGTGGCATAGAATAAAGGATCTCATCTAGCATTTAAAAACAGCTTTGACTGGAAAGTTTGGCTTTTCTTTTCTGCCCGGTTATTGAGCCCAGGCCTCCAAATCCTTTATTTATGCATACTGCACAAATTCTGTATAATTTTTTATGCATACTGTACTGTCAGAGGGAACTGTGTGATTTATACCTAAATTTAGATTTTAACGTCTTTTCTGAACATCGATGGGATGTTTCCTTAAGGCACATTTAAAATGAAATACAAGGAGGTAAAATAAATTTCATATAAAGAGATGCTCATGTGAGTAAACAGTTAAAACCTCTTGTATATTCATTCATTTTCATCAGCTTTTTAAAACATTCCCTAATTTGTTTTGAAAATGTAATTAATGGGAAGAAAATTTCTTTACCACTTCCAAACCTCTCTATTTTTATGCATCTTACAACCAAAGCGATTTCTGAGTCAAGGATGAAGGAGATTGCTGGCTGCTACTTTGTTAACAAAATACAGTAAGGAGTTGTCCTGGGTTTGGCTAGAATAGGCTTAATTTCCACAGCTGGGATACCTGGACCAAACCAGTCAATGGGATTTTTGATACCATACTGAAGTCATGCCCAGTGCACCTAAGGGGAGTCTAGCTGAGAGCTGGAGGGTTTTTTCAAGCAGTAATGCAGCACAGCTTGGCTCAGCCCCAGAGCTTGGCATGGCAGCAGCAAGCACTGCATTGTGTATCACTCACTTTATTATTGTTTCCTCTCTCTCTTTGTGTCGTTCAGGTAAACTCTCCTTACCTTAACCTGTATGGCTCTACTTTTACCTTTTTGTTTTTTCCCGACAAAAACAAGGGTGGGAACAGGAGGGGAGTGAGTGAGAGAGTGGATGCGTGGTGCTAAGTTGCCATCTGGGCTTAAACCATGACAGGAGTTATTGTCAGTCATCAATCACGATTAGTAAACAGAATTAGTAATCAGAAAATATTTGATGTGGTGGAGGAGAAGTGTCTCCAGTTGTGTCGTTTCCTACTGTAGAGCAAACTAACAAATCATGCATCTTTCTTCATAGTTTTGCCAATCCCCTTTCCCTTTTTGAATGGTAACTGTCAAACAGTTTTAACCTTGCCTTATGGGGTGGCATTAACCCCCACTTAGTAACAACCCACGATTCTGGTTAGCATTCTATTAGTCATGTCTTCATTAGTTCTCTGAAAATAAGAATTAAAATATTTTATTTCCCATATCCTTATGCAGTATCTCCACATCATACGTCTAACTGAAGCTGGAATGTATCAGTTACCGTTGACATCAGTAACTGTTAAAGAGTGCCATTAATTTAACTTTAACTGGAAAATCTGATTTTTAAAATGTGTTAGTGACATCATGTAATTATTTGACTATGCTGAAGCTACTAGGCAGCCAGCAATGTGTGCTTGAAACCCAGAAAGTCAATGGTATCCTAAGCTGCATGAAACCCCTCCTGCATCCAGTTCTGGGCCCCCCAGCACAAGAAAACCATAGACCTGCTGGAACAGCTCAAGAGGAGGCCCATAACAATGGACACACTTCCTATGAAGAAAAGGTGAGAGCTGGGAATGTTCAGCCTTAGAAAAGATGGCTCTGAGCAGAACTTACTGAGACCTTCCAGTACTTAAAAGGGATTTATAAAAAAGATGGAGAAAGACTTTACTAAGGCCTCTGGTGACAGGACAAGGGATAATAGTTTTAAACAAGGGGGTAAATTTAAATTGGACAGAAAGAAGAAATATTTACCAGAAAAATACCTCTTCCCATGGCAGCGGCATTGGACTAGATGATCTGCAAATCTCCCTTCCAGCCCAGACAGTTCCATGAGTCTCTGTAAAGAAATCATCCCAAGAAGGCACTTTTTATGTTGTAGACTGAAATATCTCTCTGTAGTTAACTCACCTAGCAGGTTCTGAAAAGTAAAAGGTATTCTTTATAGGGGGTGGAAAAAAGGAAAAAAAGATATAGAATAGACAAATTGCTAGAGAACCCCTTAATTAGGACATTGATTGACTCAGGAAATACCTCCTTTACTCCTGAACTGAAAATCAATGAAATGAAGAGGGATTTAGAGTAATTTAGACTTCGGTGAATCTCTGTTGCATAGTTGCTTCTAGTGGATAGTTGTCAATTCCTTTTATTTTCCAGTGAAGCATCTCTCAGCTGTGTTAATGTTAATGGAAATAGAGTTGTGTTTCTATGAACCGCAATAACAGTTTGCCTTTATATCATTGAGAACTGTAAAATTCCTTGTCCTTAAAATCCTTGGCATTTTGTAATCCTGTACTGGGAAGATGCATAAGGTTGTCCCTCCAGTTTCAGGTCTGATGGTAGTTAATGCAGAGATGTGAGTAGCATGAAGACAGACAAATCAACTGTAACTGCAGCAGTATCATAAGCCGGTTCTCCGGGGTCTGCTTTCTACATTCCTCATACAGCTATCCATGCAAAGTAGATTGGAAAATAGCCCTCTACGTTAATGCTTGGCAAGCAGAATTAAAATTCATTACTCAAAATAGTCTTAGGAGTGTTTCTTCTTATATTCTTTCAATGGAGGACACAGTTTCCCAGCTAGATCAAAATGTAGGCAAAGATTCTTCTTCCTTACCAGCCAGTCTTAATTAAAAGTGTTACATTCCCTTTTAAGGAGCATAGCAACTTACATACTCTGTTGTGTGGGCTGGGAAGTATAGGAAATGCACAGATCTATCTTGTTTACTGTGCTGATCACAAGGCACAACACAATTCTCTAAGCCAAGTTTAGCGCTTGGTACACGGTGTCCATCCACACTCTCAGTACATAAAGCCAGTTCCTGTTCTATGCAGAAGCAACTAGATTTACTGGTTTTATGTACTCAGAGAACTTTTTGTTCCCCTTTTGCTGTTACTCCAAATGTTAACATTTTACTCCATGGGAGCAAGCTTATTAAATAAGGAAATGAGAATTAAAAAGCACAGCTCCCCATGAACAGAGAGCAAAGGTAAACTGATCTGCAGGTCTTGCCAACCTCTTCCTCCAATGGAAGCTCTAGGCACCACATTTTTAAAGAATGTCTTTGTGACAGAGGGAGGAAAGTCTCAGGGGCCAGGGAGGAAAAAGAGCATATTTGTTTTCAAAACCAAATAGACACCTATTCTCCATTGAAATGAAGGGAAGGCAGGTACTTACAGGGCTTTTGGCATCTATATAAATGTCCATCTGAATCTCTACATTTTCAAAGGCTCTAATATAATGGGCTTGGAAGGGCCACTGGTGTGTAAATGCCATTGGTTTGTAAATGCCACTAGCTTATGATCTTGGAATTTTTATGACTTTTTCTTTCCTAATGAAAATATCCCCATTTCAAATATTCAGAATGCTGCAGGCTCCCTTGCACTTTATTGTGCAGATATAATCAAAGCCTAGATTTATAGAAATAATCCACAACTTCTGAGAATTGTTAATACCATCACCACTCCACCCCCCAAGTTCAGATATCATAACAACTTTAATCCAAGTTAATAAAACTTCTCATCTGTAGTAATGCAGCTAGTAAACTGTTTCCCCATATTAGGGGATTTAAAACCAATGGGAAAATGTGCACAAGTGAATCCTCCTGGCACTTTAAGCCACCAGAAACCTGAGTGTTTTGATCTTTTTCTCAAAACCTGCATTTAACTATGAATATCACTCCACATTTTAATAGATATTCAGAAGCAAATATGAGCATCATACTTCAAGAACGGATTCAGGATCCAAGTAATCTCTTCTTCTCTTTTTTTAAAGAAAAATTATATAAGAGGATTTTTTAAGTCAGATGTTTGTGCTCTGCTAATATTCAACCAGCTTCTTAATCTGTGTTTATCTGTATAATTTCATGGGCCTTTTATATTTCTGTCAGTCCATAGAAATGTTTTTTTTTTTTCTGGAGGAAAACAGGGACACTGTATTTTGAATGGAAGCATGTTGGAAAAAACCAACCGGGGTAAAGCCGTGAATAGTGCTGAATACTACTTGTCCACCTGGAGTTTGGGGAAAGATTTTTACTTTTTTTGTGAAACATGAATGTGGTATACCTCTTCCCTAGAGAGCATATATTTCTTGCATGAGCAAACAGAACAGGTAAAATGAGGCTGTAGTGTTTCTAAGGGAGATACCACAGGCCTGACACTTTTTCCCCAGCCGTGCCGTTGGCCACAGGCTGAATGCCCTTGATTTCCTGGTTCCTTCACAGTCATCTGTTATTGTGTCTATTCCAAATGTCATGCTTGGGTTACCTCATGCTTGACACAGCATTGACTTGGCTTTGTGTCCCTCTGCCATAAATGATAAATAAGAATGGTAGGCAAGAGCAAGTTTGGAAAGTATATATAAAAGCAAAGGGTAATATTGAGGTGATTACCTAGGTAGTGCCCTTGAAGAGTGTTTGGCACTAGACCATCTTGGGCTTTTTTTTTTTTTTTAATCATACTAGATTGTATTTTGTTGCTTTTTTATTATTATTTCTTCCAGCCAATACTTCTGTATTGTTTTATTTTCTTAGTCAGCTGCCAGACCTCTGTTACCATAATATCCAAGTTCCTCCTTATCTTTAAAGTATTCTTCCTCATGTGCAGTCATGTCTATTACCTACACGATTTTAACCAAGACAAAATAAGACACTGTTTTACCTCTCTTTGTTTGCAAAGAGAGTCTGTGTTGGAATGGAGACGGAAGCTTTTGCTTCCATCTTCTTCGCCATGCATTACTAGCTACTTGACCACTGCTTACCTGTCACACTTTGGGCTTGCTAGGG
>NW_010409833.1:23137-30627 GCF_000710305.1 Buceros rhinoceros silvestris
ATACTGGCATGTCTCTTCTTGGGAAAGAAGCTCCTCTGTTAATAATTCAGACTGAGTAAGTGATGCTTTTTCTTCACCCACCTGTATTCTCCTTGAGGAGTTGAATATGTTGGTGTTTCATAATATATTTCCTATAAAAGAAAGACAGTGTAAAGAAAATGTTAATGTTGGTTTTTCAGTAGCATAAAAATGAGCCCAGATTATCTTGCAGAGTGAAAAAAACCTGTGTCTGAAATGTGAACTGGAGATCCAAGAAAGTTTGGCTTTGGTTTGCCATCTTTGGTGACCTATAAATAGTTTGTTGTAAGTTATCAAACAGTGGTTTTTTGGTTTTGCATTCATTACCAATGTGCTTTTTCTGGGCTCCAGTTGAGTGAATCTCTCCTGTTTAAGGACATTTATGTATGGACTTAATAGCAACCAAAATCGGTTGGAGCCAAGCAAGTACTTAACTGCTTATTGAAAAATAAGACTTTCAATTATCCTTACAACTGATGTCCTCTTCCCTGGGAGTTGAAGAAAAGGATTATAGTGGCTCAGATTCAGCCTCTCTGATTATCAGTGTCTCCAGTGTAAGTGCCTCAGCTTTGAGAAGGTCCAATAGCCAAGATATTTCAAAGATAGATGCCAAGTTCCAGAGGAGAATAAAAATAGAATATTTAAGAAAATATAAAATGTTTTCTTTGTACCATCACAGTTCATTTAAAAAATAGTTTCGTCCTCACCGAGTGTCTTAGGAGCTTTATTAACGTGTAATATTTTTTTTGTTTCTATTTCATTTCACCTTGAGTGTATCTAAGCCTGATATGTTAGACAGAAGAAAACATTGCACAAATTCTTAAAAAAAACAATGAAGATGTAAGAATGAGATTCAAAAGTGACAAATTGCAGGAGTTGAAGAGAAAAGTTGAGGACTCTATGAATGAAAGAGCAACAGTTATTACCAGAGGAGTTAGTTTAAGTAGAGTGAAAAGGAAAAAAATCCAGTTCTTTTTCCTGCCCTTTGTCTTCTGTAATAAATAATTATATATTTTTCCCATTTTTCACACAGTCCATATACAAGTATTCAGATGTAATAGGTGTCTTTTAGAATTAGCCCTCTACTTCTTAACTCATCCAGAATTACTGTCCTTGAGATATTCCCAGTTTTGTAGAAGTCACCATGGGTACACGATCACCTTAAGTTCTTTTCATGTGCTGTATTAAAAGAGATAATGATGATCTGTAAAGTAATCGCACTAAATCACTTCTGTGTTGAACATTTGAAGCAAATATACATGCTAAACAGTGTTCTATGAATTTCTTTTTTTCCTTTAGATAGGAATTAATTACTGTCACCTTAATTTAATTTTTTTAGCATGATCCATGATGTTTAATAAACCAAATGTAATTTCATAATATGATGATTCAGTTTGCTCCCTGTATAGTAAATCGTGCCTCCAGAGCTGTTGGAGAACATACCAATATAGTTAAGTCCATGAAACACCTGGTATAGACTCTTCTACTAGTCTAGTGTATACTCATTTACTAGTCTACACTAGTGCTGATGCTGCTATAATTTTTATGAACTAATGCTATTAAAAGAAACTGATTACTAATCTGATAAGCCTTCTGTATCACTGGTGGCACTGATTTAACTATGTTTTGATGTTTAATCTGTTATGTCTGTGTCAAGAAATCCTATGTAAACACAATATATGACAAATTATATAAGTGGCTCATCAATGTCTCTAGCAGAGGAGGTAGACTGAATGCTTGTAGACTTCAGAGTGATATCTCCTTACATTTGTGAGGAGAGGAAATTAACATATTGTGTGTTTTTATTTTTCCATTTTATGGGTTTTTGTTTGCACCATTATTCTACTTAGCATTATTCTCCAACATTTCTTTTTCTTTGGTTTTTTTTTTCACTTTAATGAGTTTCTAAAATCTCTTTGCTTTTATTATTTTTCCAGACAGCAAGGAAAATTCCAGAGAGAATTTTTTATAAATGATAGCAATGCTTCTCCTGAGCTACCTTTCAAAGACTCACTTGTACCTAGATTAATTCCACTTTTGCTGATGAAATCTTCATATTATAGTCTTTTCCCTTAGACTGGGTTCCCAAATAATTTCTTTTTCTGATTCCTGTTATTGCTGTTGGTTATCAGAATCCAGTCATCCCTTACTTCTACTTTAGTACTTCCAGGTAATTATTAATAACATAGGTAAATAGTAGTTAGTATCCACCCTTTAAAAAGCATAATAGACACATCATGTACAACTAAGCAGAACTGCTGGTTTAAGCTGTTGGCTTCAAAGAGATGTCTTTTAAATGAATGCCACATAAAATTTCTTACCAAAAAAAATAGAAAAGAGACAGAACACTCTCTCTGTAACAACCCAGAATATTTTGTTTAAAGTGATGAAATATATTATTGTTCCATTAATAATTATAATTATTAACCTGCAGGCTTACTTCATTGTATGTATTATTAGTAAGTGGAAGTCTGTATTTTAGTGCGTATACTAACATGGTATATAAGAGCTAAAAAGAACAGAGGAAAATCTATTTAGCAGTATTATTCTTCAAAGGCTTTTATCAGTGTAACATTTGAGCACCATTCAGTCAGTGATGGATTGCATACCTGACCTTCAACCATGTGAAACAGGGAAGTACCATTACACTCAGTTTCCAAAGGGCAAAACAGCTGTCACTGAAATCACACAGCGCATGTGTGTAGTTGGGTAGCAAACTGTATGTCCATTTGACATGGCGAAGGTGTTGTGTCAAGATAGTATGCATATTCATGCTGTGGACTTTTTGTTCAAGTTGAGTCATTCTAATCTGTTAAAAAAAAAACAAAACCACATTATAGTATCTGAGAGAAAAGTTTTGGTGAAGTGGTTTAAATCAAATCAGTATCAAAGTTGTTTAATGTTAATAGCGTATAATTAAGTAGTCATCACTGAATTATACATTTGGGACCAATAGCAAAAACAAAAACGTACACCCCACAATGTAAACACTTCCAAAACATTAGCAGACACAAGTTTCCAGGCATCCTTCTGTAGCAAATCTCGTAAGATACAATTTCCCCCTACACAAACACACATGAATGCATGTATGGTTGCATGCACACACTGTTGCACACACACTGCTTCCCGTTACAAGCTATGGTGTTGCAAACCTCCTTCCTGACCATGTGGGACCCTGCCACATGCTCACCCCTGTGAGAATTGCCCCTGCAGCTGAACCTGCATCTGCACCTGGGCTGCCGCTGCAGTCCGCTGACCCACCTGCTGGTGAGGAAGCCCCCTGCACAGTCCCACAGGTACACCTCAGCACGAGGTCCCTCCTCTGTGTCCTCCACCAAGACGGACCACAGTGGGGTGCAGGTGCTCAGCAAAGCCCTACAGCAAGGGTACCCTGTCCATTTCAGGAGCACTTGGGGATAGTCTTCTACAAACAGTGTTTCTGTATTAGTCATCTTTACTTTAATGAGGGGCCTGCAGTAACAACCACAGATTTCACAAAAAAAAGGAATGGCATCCTTCCAGATTTAAAAAAAAAAAAATTATTTCATTTGTCACAGATATTTTTAAGGCAGGTTTAAAGCAATAATGGCTACACACCATAGGAAGTAGAATGTGCAATAGGAATGCATCTGACTTTCTTTTCTTCAGAACATTGTCACAAAATCGTAATGATGTTAGAAGCTTATAAAATTTCTGCTGAATACCAATATATGCAAAACAATAAGGGATTGCCTTATACAGTACCAATATTTGGACAGCCATGTGATCTTGGGTTTGGGCCATTCCTTTGTTTGGCTTTATGATAGGAGGAATAACACGTGAGATAGAACAATGTATTGTGATGGGAGAATACATTTTATCTTCCTCTAAAAATGCAATGAACCTTAATTATACTTGTATACTTTTGATCTTTGCCTCCCCAAAAATACATATGCCTCCCGTGGAAACCCCAGTATATGCAATTGCTTTCTAAATAATCTTATTATTTATACAGGAATGTGTCCCTTGACAAGGGAGACAAGCATTCCACAGCAAGAATGCTCAACGATGGCAAGTGTAACCCTGTTCAGCAAATTTAATTGGGAGGATATTTTTTTTTTCTAATAATCTCAGTTAATAAGATACATGATCTTCCTCAGCTTCTCTTGCGAATGTTTGATAAGATATTCACAATGCTTTTTTAGGTGCAGATAGCAACAAACTTTGATTGATTATTGCTTTTAGTGCATTACCATCCACATTGCTCTCTGACAGCTTATTTTTTTTTAATTGAAATCTAAAGTTGTTTACAATGTGGTTGCTTCTGTTTTGAGAGTGATTTAATTTTATTCACCTTTTTTGGTTGCCTTCCTTTTTATGTTCTTATATTTTTGTCCATTATTTTCTCTCTTCATCAAGGCAAAAGATATTTATTTAGCTGGGCTGCTTCTAGATATAGCTGGAGTTTTGATACCATTTCCAGTCAATCTTACCTTCCTGATGACTTGTGTTGAGAACTCATTTCCAATAAGCAAGGAGTTGATTTCATAGGTCATAATAAAATATATTTGGGGGGGTTGAATGCTTTTGCCTGTTCAGCTTTTCCTTTCAAATCTTATAAAGTCAATAGATGCCTGAATGGGCAAGTTTGAACATGATATTCTGTGTTTTGCAGTTGTCCTAAATTAACTGTTCATGCAAAACTATTATTCATCTCAAGCTGTATACTGACAGAAGGCAGACAGCTTCAGTCTTATTAGTTAGGCTTATTGTCAATATGTTACTACTATAGGCATAGGCTTTTTATTTTATCATGTATAGGTTTCTTATTGCAGTTCCTTCTTGGAATATGGGGATGAAAGACTGTTTAGTTCTAGAAATTCTTCTGAAAGTAGAGATTGCTTAATATTCAAAATGGGCAAATTTGCTTTCAATAGCACTTTTCACTTAGACAGGATCATATAAATATGAAGCCCTATGAAAATGTGGAGTCTGTTTCAGATATCTGCACATGCTTCACGTGGTTTAGAGTTGGGTGAGGAAGGTGTACCAATCTAGGTTTAAATTCCCTGGGATTCAAATTAATGGCATGGCTGCATGTTAAGAGCCTTTTATGATCTGTTCTAAGAATCAGTGGGAAAGGGGTTTGTCTGACCAGCCAGACAAAACACGTCTGTTTGCAAAGACCTTTCCTTTGCCTACCTCATTCATTTTTAAATGCCCATGCCTCAAGTCCTCCTCAGTAGGAGAACATCTGGTAATTAAGTCGGATTTCTTCTCCCCTTGAGCACCAGCTCCTAGTGCCGTATCAAAGAGGAGTCTCTCAGGAGCTCAGTAAGGCAACCTGTGTTGTTATTATTATGTTACAGAAAGGAAAAATGTGTTTTGGTCAAAGTTACGTGAGAAGAAACAGAGCTGACATTCATATACAGCAATTCTCAGTTCTTAGTTCTGCGCTCAGTAAAACACAATGATTGTAAAATAACTTGTTTCCTGCAAGGATACTGTAACATTAAGCATTGAATGAGGACAGTAGGTAAAAATAGCTTTCATAACTTGGTGCCTGGTTTTAGCTCAGTTTGCCTGCTGCAGCCTTTCCTAACAACGTGTAACTTTGTACTATCTTTTTTCTCCCAGGAAAAAGCTATGGGTGTATTTCTCCTGAATTAATGGAGTATTTGCAGGTATAAGAAATACTAAAAAATAGGGAATAGGTATGCATTTATAATTGTGCATGAAACTAGGAAAGTGTCAGGACAGGAAATATTTATTCCTTTTTCTTCTGTGCTCTCAGTAGAGTCCAGTTAAAACCTTAGCTACGTTTTCAGTTAGTCTAAATTGCCTTCACTAGAGGTATGCTGGTTTATATCCTCTGAGGCACAATGCTTTCAGGAATGTTATTCCTGTTGCTTTGTCAGCTGTATTAGCATGATCCAACTGTACTGAGCTGGTTGAAAAAGAAGCAGAAGTAAAATTGCTGAGATGTGCGTAACCCATATTCATATCCCTTTTCTGTTGATTTGGAGAGTTAAGAGATGGAGAGACTGATCTCAATGAGTCACCAAAACTATTTAGAGTCAGGCTGCTTTAAACTACTTACACTGATGCTGTCAGCCAGCCATCGGTCTGTTGACTGACAAAATTCCATCTTGTGGTCAATACATATTCAGACAGTTTTAGTTTTCCTTCTAAAGAGTGAAATACAACCTCAAAAATTACTGTTGAATGGGGTTATTATTCCCTGGTAGTCTTTGTTAATGACTTATCTAATAACACCCACTTCAACCTGGTCTAAAGTAACACAGGTAGGACACTGATAATCTTGTCATCCATTAGTTGAACACTTTGCTATGAAAAGCATTTGAAACTTAGCTCTTTCTAAACTGTTTTTTGTGACTAAGGTTTTCCAGAAAACCTGAAAGTGGCAAAGGTATTTTTTGCATAATTGCTGTGTGCTTTGGGAGGGAGGAATGGAACGCCAACCGCGCCGCACCAATGATACACAATGCTGTAACAGTTGTTCTCATGACCAGCTGTTGAAGCATATTGTCTTTATTCTGCTTTAGAAGCTTCAAGCCAGGTGCACCTTAACCCATCAAGTTGTTTGTTGTGAGGTTTTTACATAGCATGAGTAGTTATGTACTTACTATAAAGTCTTATCACAGGTAGATCTAGTAATCGTTACAACATCAAAATATACGTTGGTGCCTGTCAAGCTTAAGACGTGTTTCTGACAGCCCCTGTAGAGACACAATTGCAAAGATATCCTAGGAACAATAGATCTTGGGAGCTTTACTGATTACAAACTTAACTCTCGAATGATGCAAAACAGTAAGTTACTGGAATATCTTAATTTAAGAGCAAGTGAATTCTGGGGTGATATCAAGTGAGGCAAGAAAGGTACAGTGGGTTCCTTTTGAACAGTTTAAACTGGCTTACTGTGAGGTATTAGCAGATGGTGTAAATTAAAGGTCAGTAGGGAGTTGTTATAAGTTGCCACCTCACATAACCTTTTGTTAACTACATTTTTGGTCACACACTTACTTTTCTGGCTCCTCATCTTTACTTGCCCCAGCTTATGATGTGTTCAGCTTATGGACACAGCGTATGAAAATTTATTTGTTGCTTTGCTCCAAATTCCTGGTTCAACGAGAACATTTCAGAAACAGTTAAATTACTCTGATAAAAACATTCTCAAAACTGTTAGCAAAAAAGCAGTGTGAAAAAGATTTTATAGGAGATTTCATTCATTATAGTCTTGTGTTCTCTGCAATACTGAGTGAGGAAAAGGTTCTAGAAATTGGCTTGGATTTTATTTTATTTAAAAGCCAAAATGTAAGAAGAAAACAGATGCCATCAGAAACAATTTCCACCGCAGGGCATCATGCAAGTCTGATTCTAGCAATGAGAACTGTGACACAGAGGGCAGAATGGTATCAAAACATTTCCTACCTAGGGCAGTTCCCTTGCAGACACCACCCCCCACCCCCAAC
>NW_010409834.1:0-6032 GCF_000710305.1 Buceros rhinoceros silvestris
AACAGGCTCCCATCGGTATGGTATCAGATATGAATGCCGTCTTGTTCATCGAGATCTGATGTAATAAAGTAGGTGTTAAAATCACCTGTTCTTTCCTAGCTGTCAGGTGTCTCTGTATCTTGTTATTCTCCATCTTTTTAACTGAAAATGCAGTACTGTAGTATATCAAGGCCACAGGAACTAACCACCAAATAAGAGATTTTCTAGATTTCTGAACCTTCTTCCTGCTGTCTTATGGATTCGTCTGTGATCGGGCTACAGGTTTCTTAATATACATTTCCCTGAACCTGGTAGTACCTCGGCTTAGATTTTACTCACATATCTTTATCCTGGTCTGCTAGTGTTTTCATGCCAGCTCTTTTACGTGCAAGAAAAGCCCTTGCAATACCTCTCACATGCTTACTCGCTCTTATGTTCTCATTATTTTCATACCCTAGAAGAAATTTAAATGTTTTTGGCAAATCCATGCTGAACTTTGTAAGCAGCTGTAAGTAAAAAGCTGTTTTAATTATTCATTCCAATGTACTCTACAGGTGAGTGAATGATGCTCGGGTTTCACCTCCTCTTCTACCAACAGCTCTCAAAACCTTAAACTTCAGAGATCTTAGTCAACTTCCATGAATTCACGAAAGTAATTGAGGAGCTTTTGGATTGCCCTGGCCAGTTCTTGAGGTAATCCGTAGTAAATTTCATCAAGCACAGTTGATTCAACACTTAATCTAGTCTCTGATGTATATTCTTTTTACAGATGAATTTTTGTGATGGCTCGAATGAAACATGATGTAGTCAGACTGATTCATTGTGAATGAAAATCTGGGTTTTCACTATTTGGTTTGTAGAGAAAAAGGATGTTTACAAAGTGCTAAATGGAAAACCAGTGGATTGTAGAGAGATGTCCAACAGTGCTGTGGAGATGTGTGAAGTGCGTCTTCCTACACACTGTTATTAATGATCTGAGAAACCAAGTAACTAGCATATTAATTAAACATAAAGATGATGATGGGAAATGCAGAAACCTTTGCAAATGCATCATCTGATATGGGAAAAATGCTGAGGTACCTACAGAGCTTTGAAAAATGCTTAAGAAAGAAAAACCAACCACATTTTTTCTAGATTTATTCTGGAAAAATTAGTATAGCTAACATGTTTGGTGCAAACATAATAGGGAATTTAATTATTTGATATGAGAAAAATAATTGACCTACCTGTGCAGATATGTTTGTTCATATCTTCCTGAACTAATGCTGTTTCCTTGATGCTGGAGAACGTAAGCTTTTTTGGTGTTTTAATTTCAAAGAATCAAGTGTGATCACAATCTGTACTGTCTTGGAACAAGGTTTGACAACATTGATGCTGACTTGAAAGGAAAACCATTAAAAGAATTTAAGGTTAACTTTCTGAGCTTGATTCAGAATTTGAAGATTTTGGCTTGTAATTGTCAACTTTGAAGCGAGCTTCAAGATGGAAAGTGGGGTTTTTTGTTTGTTTGGTTTTGTTCTATTAATTTATTGATTTATTTTAAAAGTGCTTTCCATAAACTCTTCACTTAGTGTCTATTGACTTTGGGAAATGGATTAATCTTTCTGAAAAATATCTTACCTTTGTAATGTTTCTTGGTCATCAAGTTACCTTATTCAGAACTTAGCAGTCTGTTAGCTAATAAATTCATATTGACCTACATATTTGTAATAGTTGCAACATGTTTTGTAATCTGAAAAAGTTTATTTCAATTTTTCTAAGGTTTTTGGAAGCTTAATTAAATATTAGCTATTGACATCCTACCTGGTAATTTAAATTCGTAGAATCATAGAAATGTTTGAGTTGGAAGGTATCTTAAAGATCATTTTCAACCTCCGTGCCATGAACAGGGACAGCTTCCACTAGGTCAGGTTGCTCAAAGCACCATCCAACCTGGCCTTGAACACTTCCAGTGAGGGGGCGTCGCAACCTGTTCCAGTGTCTCACCACCCTCACAGTGAAGAACTCATTAAACACTAGCTCATACCACAGTGAATCGTTAAGAAATGGTAACATGCCAGAAGGCTGACTTTTGTTCTTAGTGGAAATGGAAACAAAAGTAATTCTGCTAAAATAAATTGTAACCTTTCTTTTTATTTACAGTATTTAATACCCAAAGGAATGCAAATAGCTGGTATGTCAGATGGGGTATGTAATAACCTAAATTAATCATTATTACAACACCCCTTTTAAGATGAAGCTGAAAGGAAATAATTAAAATATACTAACAATACATAAAAGACCAAAAGAGAAACTTTATGTTTGTAGTGATGACTATTATTCAACCACCTACTAGAACTGAATAAATATGTGCTAAAGTTCCTTGGAAGTGAATAAATTTGCATAAAAACCTTGAAATCTATCATTTTGTTCAGTTGTATCTGTACATTATGAACTGTGTGAAAACACAGACTTGTGTAGGGGCATAGCGAAAGTTAGGGTAACCTTAAATCTGGAATTCCCTGAACTCTGTGGGTTTGATCATGTAGCCTCCATAATTTTTCATTAATATAATCTTCTTTTACTATTTTTTACATGGAAGGAAGAAACAGTGAAGGAAAACTTCAAAGAAGGGCTCTGGAGCTTTCATAGGACACTGGCCAAAAAAAAAAAAAAAAAAAAGGAAAATTCAGAGGGAACCCAAAAGATTCTTTAGGCTTAAGACTATTTAGTTAAGTACCACTTGAATTTTGCTACCAATGTTTGAAACTGCATTGCAATATTCATTCTGTGTAGAAATCTCAAGTATTTATCTCATTCAAACCTGCGGTCAGGGTTTCTGGATTGCCATCCTGGCGTTTGCTGCTCCAGTGTAAGAAGTGGAATAATAGAGGTAGTATAGGTGTTACATAATCTTCATAAACGTGTTCTATTCCTGCAGTGTCTCCTTTGGTCTTCCGTACTGGATTACATGTCTCAATTAATGTTTCCCTATGACCGCACTAGTAGCCTAGAAAACTGGAGTAGCATGTAGGGTTGTAGCATTCAGAATGTTGTCACTAACTCACCTTTTCTGGCTTTTGTGTGGCCAACACCCTGGATTTGTCCTTGGTACAGGTGACCAACTTCAGGAGAACTATGCTTGCTTGAACTAGGTGTGAGTTTGCCCCAACTCTTCCCGAATGGGTGATTTATTACAGTGTCCACGAATGCAAAGTGCAGTGCCAGGAGATTTGACTAGTTTAAATTTAGCAAAGCCATTAAAACTACTAAAAACACTGATTTTTTTTTTTTCCCATTTCTTAAAAAGTTTTCAGTAGTCTGGATTTCTTCCATCTTTGTCATACGTCTTTAAACCTCTCTTTTTCTGTTTCTTTAGTTAACTTCGTGGCATAATGAAAATCATTTCAGGGCTTTTTGGTTTCTTATTTTATTCCAGTGGGCCTTGTGACAGTAAAATGCTGGCAATAATGTTTCTGATTAGGCTTTTTGTTTTATTATCTAATTCTTTAATCCACAGTAATCATCTCTTGGTTGCTAAGAAGGATAGATCGCCTGCAGAGACCTTTCTGGGAAATGGTCCAGTTCCTTGCTTGCCTGTTTTAATCTCGAGTTTGCTGTTAGAATTATGCAGTGTTACAGAATAACATGAGTCAGACACAACAACTGCGCTGTGTTGGTTGGAAGACAACTGAACACACATGCTCTCTGCAGAATGATATCGAATAATACGCTCAGTGCTTTGTATCTCACTGGTGTTTCATTAAGTGATCATGTGGATTTCTGTTTTGCTTGCTAAGAGAAAGCAGAATAATAGTGTTGTGCTATGCTGAATGTTGTGTGAAGATGGTGATTAATTTGTTAATCACGCTACTGGATTTGATAAGGGCAACTTGATGAGCCTCTTATAGGCTAAATAAATAAAATGAAATTTCAAAGGTATTGATTGGGTGCATTTTGATTATGGCAGAGCAGGGATTGACTAGATGCTGGATAAAGTAATGACATTTTATATTATTTGTTTTAGAAGGCAGAATAAGAAGTCTAAATAAACCAGCAGCATGGAGACCAAAATGCATTTTGGTTGAATGCATCTGTCCCTATTACACATGGGGCACTAGCTGTAGCCCATTAGCTCAGGTAAAATATGATGAGATTTATTCTGGGATGGGCTGTGCCTCGCTGCCTGTTTGTGTCTAAACTGGTAAGAGGAAAAAAAGCCACAGCTAGTCCCTTCCAGAACAACTGGCACAGCTGGGCTTTACAACGAGCTGCAGATGGAATATTTGGTGTTCTCAGCATTGCAAAGGCTGTCCAAGAGTAGGGGGCGGGATCCTATTGCTTATTGCACAATTTTGCATTTTGCACAATATTGTGCCTATTGCACAATTTCACAAGTTTCCCCCCCATTAAAAATCCTCTAGAAATATGTAGAAGTAAAGCTTTCACTTTGAGGACAAACTTAAATTTTCTCCTGCTGTTTAAAATTTGTCTCTATTCACATGAGAACAACTTTACCTCGATCTAGTAGTGAAGTAAAAATACCATATTAATGGCTGTAGCATGTGTTGTCATGTAAGTTAAAGCAATGTTAGAAGCTTAGAAATAAAGCATTCTGGTTATATCTTGCTTTTGTGTTCAGACTCTGCCAGCAAAAAAGTTCTGGTTTTTACAGAGCTCCAGCTCTTTTTGCACTGACTTTCTTCAATGTAGGGTGGGTATTAGAAATTGAAGGTGTGCAGGTCCTGTGCATACAATGATCTCAGTTCAGGTTAGTAGTTACTTCGGGTTTCCTACACCTACTCCTACAAAGCTGACAACTATGATAGTCTAATCCTCTGTTGCTTTTTCTCTGGATACTGAACTGTCTTGGTTTTATCAGGCCTGAAGAGGACCTGGGATTTCAGAGTAGGATTTAAAACAGCAGCTAGAGATTGAGGAGGAGGGAAAAGCTTGGCAGAAAATGCTGAAACTTGCCCAGATGAGTAATGAACGTAAGTGACAAAGGCAAACCAGAAAAATACCTATTTTAAAATAGTTAAATGTAAATTTATATCAAATAAATAGCACAATACTTATACTTTTCCAGTTCCAGGTGAGATCTCTGTTGCAAAAATTATTTTCTGTTTTGGAAAGTCAGTGGTAATATGAAGAACTTCTCTGTTGAGAGGAAATGTATCATTAGCAAAAATTGCAAGATACTTTCAACATCCATTGTTCCTGAAAAACTAATGTTAAATGATTTGGAGAGTAAGTTATACGGCTGAATGAGCTCCGTGGTTTTCTACTTATTAATTCTGATGATACTACATTAGGTGTTCATTTGGCAATACTATAAATAGGGATTTGGGTTGGGTTTTGCCTTGCTTCTTTCTCTAGCGGATAGAGTTATTGCTAATAAGTGTTGCTTAGGGAGGTGGACAGTATCTTTTGTTTCAGTAGTCATTCAGCAACACAGTTGCTCATTACTAGCTCAATGAGCCCGTGTTTCCAGAAATGACGAGCAATTTTGCATGCCTCAGTTTGTGGCTACCCACTTTGAAAGCCCATAAAAAAACCCTGTGGTTTGTTTTGGTTTGGATTTTGGTGTTGTCCCCCTCCCCCCACCCCAAGGAAATTCTAATCATCAGCCTTAGAAATCTTAGTGGACGTAGAAAACAAGGTTTATGTAGAATTCAAGAGAATCCATTTCCTTCAGTTCTGCAGAGGGAATAAGAGGCAGTTCTGAAATGTATTGATGACTATTCCATGCTCTGAAATGATATAGAAGGACACTTGATTCTCCAACTTCATGATAACTTTCATGAAATATTTAATGCTTCCCTGATGATTTATTCCTCTCTGCATAATGCAATCTTAAAGAATGGTTTCGTTAATTATTTACGTTGTACTGCTGATGCTATTTCTCTCCAAGTGCTTTCCAGCAGTAGTTGTTTCTGCTTATTATCAGGAGAGACTTTAAAGGGCAGATCTCGTCAAGAAAGCAGAATGATAACCTGTCTCATTTGTATCTCTCTGTGTTTATAATGTGTGTGCTGGGTAGAAAATACTAATGGGGCTGAAGCAGGGAAAGA
>NW_010409834.1:6126-21515 GCF_000710305.1 Buceros rhinoceros silvestris
GACTTAAAATCACCTGGGAGACCCATGCTGGGAAAGGAGAATAAACCCTGGGCCTTGCTGGGGCATGTGAGTGTGCCCCTGAGGGCTCCTTGTGGCCGTGTTGGCAGGATGAGAAGCTGAAAAGAGAGGTTTTTGAAGCAGTGGCAGTGAAGAGAGAAGAACATTAAGGAACCTGAGTGGGATGCCTGCGGGTGATGATCCGGCATCACTGCAGGACTTTAAACAGCTTTCAAGGTGGTTGCGGGTAGGCTTTTGCTCCTGTAATCTTGTTTTAATAGGTTGTAAGTCTGACAGCCAGCAGTGAACTTGGCAGAAGTGGCAAAGGAGAGATGAGAGGCTGCCAGGGCTTTCTAAGGTGCATGAAAAGAAGGCCTTCGAGTCTTTAGGTCCCATGGGTTCTGCTGCCTGAACTCCACTCAAATAAACACAAGAAAAGAAGAGCTGGCAGTGCTGACATCCTGTTGAAGGCTCTGCTTGCTGACTCTGCTGGCTCCAGTCAGAGCAAGAAGCAGGAGAGCAGTACAGTCCTCCCTGCTGGAGAAGCTGACTGGCTTCTCTCTCCAGCAGCTGGAGCATTGTGCTAATCTCGTAGTGCAGTGGGGAATAGCATCTCCAGCTTCACAGAAAGGAGAGGAACAAGCTGACATTTACGTTTCCCTCTTGATGGCACTTTAAAAATCAACACTCCTAAAGGGGAAGAGTGATTCCCAGTTCCTAATTATTTGTCTGGCAAAGGTCAAAGGACATTCAGTCCTTAAAGTTCTTCAGTTTCTTAAAGGTGGCATGACTTAGCTTCTCAGCATTACCTGGGATAGTCAGGTGTTAGGTGACTAATGGTAAACTACACTAACAAACAACATGGAAATTTTATTTAAGGAGATAAACCACAGGGAAAAAAACCCAGTGTAAATACTCCATAGTGGGTGCTATTGAAGAGATAGGTGAGGGTTCTTTTTTTTTTCTTTTTTTAATATTGGAAACAGCGAAACCTGATTTATAATTGCATCAGTGCTGTTTAAAGTATTTTTAAATTAAGATATTTGATAAATGCCACCTTAAGACAAACAGCAAACAGATTTTTTTGGGGTTGTTTTTTTTGTTTTTTTGGTTTTTTTACTTAGCATATCCTTTAGCTTTCCCAAGGACTGTAATTCAGTCCTACACAACTTCAGATTATTCACTGTGATGTATTCTACTAGGAAAAAGTATATTTCTCACCCCTTCTTTAGGTAAGGTGAGAGGAAATAAAGTCCTTGTGCACATGGAGGAATTCTCTTGGGTAGAGGACATGTGCTGTGCAGGCTAGAATCAAGCTCAGGCCATGCTCTGGGAAGAAAAAGCCAGATTCTTCTCTCACAGTGGTAAAAATTTGGAATAATCTTGGTCAATTGATTTACACTGCTATGAGGAAAGAATGAGGGCCAGCCAGTGAGGCTGGTTAAGCAGTTTAACTACTGAGTTGGCTCTGTTTCACTTGCTGACCAGGTCTCTAACTGCTGATGGTCAGGGGTGTAGTAACGTGTCTCAGGATAAGTTATGTTCCACTTCGTGAGGTACAGCTACTCCAAGAGTAAAAATTATGCAGTGGTTTGTAGAAGATAAGCTGTAACAGTATCTAGTCCTGGTTAGCTGTATGTGAGCTGGATCATTGTACATGCTTGTTGATTAACAGTTAATCTTACTCACTTTCAGCCCAGTAGACCATGCATTAGCTCATGACTGAGAGGAGTGGTTAATTTTATGCTTCGTAATAAAGCAGCAACAAAAAAAAATTGTCGTTTTTTAAAGCTTTGATAAGCATGAGTAACTTGCTAGGGTTTGAACTGTGCTGTGGACCTTGGGAAACCTTGGGCAGTGTATCCCTTTTGGTCATCACTGGAGGAACATCTTTGGTTCTGGGGCAGAAGCATTCCCAGAGGGCAGCTTGGAGACTCCATCAATGGGCTTATTGCCCATTTGGAGGCTTCAGAAGCATTCCTGGGGATTTGTGTGCTAAGCCAGTCGTCCCTGGCTTAGTCGTACCAGAGACGTACCACATATCTGTGAATCTCATATTAAACTCATTTAAATAAACAAACCTGTAGGACAGTGGGGATAGGAGAAACACTGCCTTTTCTTTCAAAGGTTTTGGCAGGAGTTGAAGCACTTCTTTATTTTTTCTAAGAGAATATAGACTTGTTGCTTGAGGTCTGTCATGACTTCTCCATACAAGGCTCTTGTGAAATTACTTTATGTGTTTGCAAATATGCAGGCTTTCAAATACTGTATAATCCACAGCAGCCTTTCAGCCCTGACCGCCTCCGTGAGATGAAAAAAGTTGACAATAGACTGACCTTTATCTCATTGTGCTTATATAGAACACAGCTTATATTCTTAAATAGGTTGCAAGACAAAGCAAAATGAAGTGTTCTCAGACATCAGTGACCATTGCTTCCATTAGTGCCCATCTGTGTCACGCACTCTTGTAAATAGAGAACCAATGCAGACAAACAACTTGCCCATACCTGCTTGTTACTTTTAGGTGGATCCTCTCTTCTATGCAGCCATCCATCAAAAACTGAGTTGGCTGTGATAAGTTGTTTGCTGTTCAAAGAGCTGTCGCAAGTGTAATCTGCAGGAGTGTGTCTTTTAATTTACTCATACATCTTAACAGAGCTGGTCGTGAACATCATTAGCACCACTGATTCTTAATGAGTACAAGCTCAGTGTTAACTACTGTAACTCATAGAACTCACTATAGTATTGCAGCGGTACATAAAAATGTTGTAGTCTTGTTTAAGAAGAAGCTAAGCAAGAACATGAATGAGTTTCAAGGGTGTGTGAAGTTGGAGGAGGAGAAAATGAAATACACTGAACCATGATTTCAAGATATCTGGATCTTCGAAGACCATTTCCATTACTACTTAATTTCCTTTGCTGTTTGTTGGATATTGTTTCCTTATCTGATGTTCTCTCAATTATTAATACCCAATTACTGTTTGTTTGGTTTTTAAAATTAATTATTTAAAATTCAGAATGAAACATAGGAGATATTGAATAGCTGTGTCCATCACAATTTTTTTTTTTATACCTTATTAAAATTCCCATTTGTTTCCCATAAAACTGCTAGCTGCCTCATTTTCTTTGGAAGAATTAATTTCAAGTTGTGTGCAATTGTGTACAAGATGGAGAAAATCTATTTCTACAGTTCTTTGTGCTGTGAGAACCATTAAACCTGTCCTTTGGTTGAGGGAACTTTGGCAAGATTTTATTCTGGGTGGCTGCTCAGGTCACTGTGACTTTCAGAAATGGACCTGATTTGCATTAGAATATTTAATTTGCAGTGCTGTATCGTTACACTTGTCTGTGCCTGAAAGAAAAGACTTAAAACTTCAGCAGAATCTTTTTCTTGCATGTCTTCATGAATTATTTTATTTTGAGAGTTAATGTGGGCATACTGCCCTGGCTCAGAGTATGTGGGGTTTTTTTGATGTGGGGCATTGTTAGTGTTTGGATTTTTTGCCTAGAGGCTCCATGAGACAACAGTGTTATAAATTTCTTCCTAAGGCATTCGAAATTTAGACTTGCATGTTCTTTTTATCATCATCTTTCCTATTTAATGGTGGACCAATTTCAAGGGGCATTCTGGTTTCCAGTGCTTCTGTGATGCTTGCCTGGTTGGCTGCCATTACACCATGTGGTGCATAGTCACGTTCCCTGTCTCCACAGGGGTACTGAGTTCTGCTCCTAAAAATGCTAGGTTTCTCCTAAAACCAAAACAAGAGTGTAAACCTTCCTCAGAAAAGCAGTCTCACATCTGTCAGGAAGGTGAGGTCAGATGCCAACCGTAGTAGAAGAGATGCTGCTGCAGGACTCACACACACAGCACTGAGCTCAAGTACCTGTGTGCAAGTCCTGCTTCTGACTGGGGAGCGCTATCTGTGGAGCATCTTCCTAGGTCTGAAGGCTGGGCTGGAAGGTGCCCTTTAACATATTCAAGGTTTCTCAATGTTGTTGCTGGTACTGAATTTGTCTGCCCCAAGTGGGAGGTTCCCAGGCTGTACGTGCTGTAGTACGGAAAGAGGAAGGGGGAAAGGCGAGTACTGGGGTGAACATTAGAAATGAGAGGCCTATAGAATGGGGCTTGTTAGACCCATTTCTCTATGTCAGGGACATGAGGGAGTAAGTGTGGGAATGGCATCCTCTGCACAAGAGTTGTTGCTACCCAGTCTGTCTCCCAGCAGAAGCCAGTGTGTCTTCCAAAAGTGGTGGTGCAGGTAGCCTAAATGGTGGGACCGCAACAGGAGATTGCCAACCGTTCCTGTGATGTCAGCATACCCTCGTGCAAGCCCACTAGTGGCGATCCCTTATGATTCCTCAACACAAACCCATTGGGAGGGTTCTGCACAAATGTTACAAAGGACAGTAATAGGAGGAGCTGAGATTTAACTGGAGGTCAGGTGTGGCCTTTGATGCTGAAGACCAAAAAAAACCTAGCTCTGATTTCAAATTAAAGGATGTGTTTGATAGGCCTAAGAAATGTATTAATTTTTTTTTCAGCTTCCAAGTTAAAAAAACAAACCAAACCAAAACCATAGCTTACATGGAGCTACTGAAAGGCAAAAGTGCAAACTATTTTTAATTTCTGGTGACAGAAGCAACAAGACATCCGTGGCAGGACTGTTGTGGACTTCAGTGTTGTGTTGTCGCTCAGCCTATTTCTTGTTGCTGTAGTGAGTCCCTTGTTGTGAAGAATAGCAAACTCACAATGGGGGCACATAAATCAATCATTGGATTATGGCACAATTCCTATTACGGCACAATTCAGTCTGTTGTGCTTTTGCCCTGAAATATTTGTGTCCACAGTTATGCTGGTTTCTATTCAATCACCTGTGTCTTCCCTCACATTCGTGTTCCACTGTTTTCTAGTTGCATCAAGAATGTAAAAGAATTGGTCAGTGCTGTTGCAGTTTAGTTCGGCTTTGGAGTATTTGGGCAAACATTTAACTGAACAAATACTAGTTCTTTCTTGTTATCTCCATTACCTCTTTGGGCAGAGGAAGTCCCAGGGAATTCCTGTGCTATATTTGCTGACCAGTTTGTTCTTTGTACTTTACAAGCTGCAGGAGACCTCAGCTGATATGGAAAGTTGAGAACAGAAAAATAATTGTCTTGTTGGAGCAGAATCAAAGAGTCACTGGGATGACACTTCAAAAACATGTTGGCACCTAATTAACTCTGGAAATTTGAAGTGGATAGTGTTTGCAAATCTATATGCTTCTGAGTGCTTCTCCATTTTACAGGCTTTTTAAAAAAATCCCTACATGTCTGCATTGATAGGTTATTCTGCTCTGCCATTACCAAAATGACTGACTTGAGGATCATAACAGGGATCTCTGAAAACTTAAGAACCTCAGAAAACCTAAAGATTTTCTGGATCCCAGATCTTATTTATAAGAATATGCCTTCTCAGTATTTTCCTTAATTGTGTCCGCAATAGCTTTTGACTGATTTGGCTGATTTCTCAAGATTGCCTAATTCTTCAGTTCAAAAAGCCTCATTTGCCTTGATGCCGCCATGCTGGTATAATATTAGCAGTGCAGAATATGTTGGCAATCAGCTGTTGCATTCATTACCAATTTGCCTCAGCTGGTTTCCCATTGCTAAAACTTTCATTTTCTAATATGTTACATTAGCTTTTCTTACAGGCTGAAGCTTGTAATGATGTAAGTAGGCTGGAGTGGAAACTGACGGTTTGCAAGAACTCACATGCATATGAGCAGCTGTTTAGGAAATGTGTAAAAATGTGGCTTGTTCAATGATTGACCTTAAACATTTATTGTTTTGCTTTGATTTTTTAATGACTCAGTTTAAACTTCTTAGCCTAGACATGAAGGCAAAATTAAGAGAAATCATGCTTGCTTGAGGAGGCCAGTGACAGGACGGGATTGATTTAAAATTGCTTTTCATTCGAGTGTTATTAAAGACAAAACCTAGCATAAAGAATTTAAAATTAAGGGCATTTAGCAGCAGGAACATGGAGAGTCAAGGGGGAAAAGGCATTTTTAATAGAAGTGATGATGAGCAGAGTACTTGCATGTTGACAGTGCCACTAATTAACAACTGTGAGGTAGCCCAGGACAGGGACTGAGCTCAGAGAAAGACAGAAGTCCAGATGGCAGGCTGTGATCCAGAAGTGCAGGGCACCAAACTGTGTTACAAGGTGACTGCAAGGTGGTAACAGAGACTTTTTCTTTTTTTTTAGAACAACTGCTTCAGGAGATGCTTCATAGGGTGGTAGTGATAGACCTATCTTTAGAGTATACATTCTGCTTTGCTCCCAAGTTTTTGCAACATGAATGTTCTCTGGGAGATATTTAACTGTTTGGAAAATAAAAGTGAAAGCTGTTTTACTGAAGCAAATATGAACGCACATATTTAATTTACCTGGTGTGCTTAGGCATTTAGCTGAACAGTTTATATTCATGGAGTGCTATTGTTAATCCCTGTGTTAATCCCACTGCACAGTAGCAGCCCAGCAGGCTGGGGAGAGTGTTAGTGGACAGAGTAGTGCAGAGGCCAAGGAGCCCCCTCTCATGGGCTTTTGGGGCAGCATGTAGCACCTCGGGGGGAAGAAAAAAAAAGACAGTTTGCTGTTCTTTACTTCACCTTTGCAAAACTTTTTCCTCTTGTAGTGTGTATCTTGTATGCACTGTTCATCTCTCTGGGCCTAATGTATCTCAGTGCTCTGCTGTGAAGCACTGTATTTCTTAGGTAAGTAATCCCACGTCAGCAGCTTTACTGCTTTGAAAAGAATGGCACTGCAAGGAAAACCTGCAGAATGAAGCCATCAGATGGGGCCTAATCAGTATGACACACATAATATACTAATCCTCAGTGAAATGTCAAGGTCTTTTAAGTCTAATTAATCATAACGTATACCGATTTTTGACGTAAGGTCAAAAACTTTTGAGAAAAGGCGAATCGTTACTGACTAGTGTGCATATGGGTTAAGTTTCAATACCTTTTTCACACTTCTTCACACAACCTGTAACTGGGTGCAAAATATGAATGTATGCAAATAACCAGGAAGAAAGACCACAGAATATATCTCGTTGTTCGTGCCACTTGGCGTGGTTTACAGGTAGAGGTTTCAGCCCTTAGACTGGCTGTAGAAGAGTATCTGTTAAAGGCTGATGCTGATTTGTAGTCTCCAAATGTGAAATGAGATTTCTCAGGCCATATTGAATTTCAGATTCACATTCTGAATCTCAATTTATGCTTTATGATTCTGTAACAACATGTAGCTTCCAGGCCTGAGTCTAGAGATTATTTTTTCTGAAGTTTAGGGTCTGAATTCACCGTTCATTGTGTTAAGGGGAGTATAAATTCAGGACTGGGCTGCTAGTTGGGGACAAACTTTAACCAGTATATGTATTACATGAGAATAATTCGTAGTATGAGACAACTGTTGTTGACTACGATTAGAAGAATGCTTGTGAATGGTTTTTTGGTCTTGTCATATAGATTTGTTACTTGAAACCAGTTCACAGTACTTAGAATATTGAGCCGAATGTTTACCATGTGAAAACATTCGTGGTATTGAATCCCAGTTAGTATTCTTAGTAAGAGAACTCAAAGATGCTGCAAACAATAGCTGCAGGGAATTGATAACAAATTCACGGAGTATAAAGGTATAATGACTTTGTGCCTTTAGTCCAGATTAACTACAATGCTCAGCTGAGCTATTGACTGAAACTTCTGCTGCTCACTGAAAACCATTTTGAATCTTTGTGGAAAGCATGAATTGGGATGACAGCACGGAACATGTCACTTTTTCTGCTCTATTTTTGCCATGGTATAAGGCAAGAAAATGGTTGTGGGATACATTATGGCACCTAGTAAAAAGAGTACTAAGATGCCAAAAGCTTTAGTGTGATGTGATGATGAAAAATGTTCTTCTATGCAATTTTGGAATAAATCGACATGAGTCATGCACTTTCTATTTCAATGTGCTTTCTTACTGTAGTAATTCACTGCATTTTATTGCATGAGAGGCAACAGTCATCTTTTCTATTTTGTATGTGAAGACAGGAATGCAGTAGTCTGACAAAGCTGTCAACACTAAATAATTCTAAACTAAAAATTTCTGTAAAATTTATAAAGCTCTGGGCTTAGAATTTGGCGTAGAGTTCAGCAAAAAGCTGCAATACCAAAGATTATCAAGGGCTGATGTCAAATTGCCCTTGAAACATAACTATGATTATGTTTTTCTCCGGACTGCCCTGACAGATTTTAGTCTTCAAAGTTCTAGTTTAGTTGGCCAACTTTTTTTTTTTTTTAAATGTTAACAAAGTGTTTTGTAATAGAAATAAAGGCAGCAATATATGATGTGCAGTGCTGAAAATTTAGAAATTATAAAGACAGCTTTAAGAGTTCCTCTGTTTATATAATTTACTCTTTTCCTGTTTCGTGGACTCAGTCTCTTTGTGGTCTTTGGGCCTTTGGTTCTTCCTTACATTGATGTAAATTTGGAGTAATACGCTAATATAGATGGAAAATTGATGTTAGTTTCTACTGTGACAGTGGGGCGCACCCAAGTTAATTCTAAATTAGCTGGTTTGGCAAGAGCGCAGTCGCATGAGGTAGCTGCCAAGAATTTCGTAACCTTCCAAGAAAGGCGTTTCAGCCATGTGCTGAACTTGTTGCTGTAGTTAGCTTGATCTAACGTGACCTGAGTTCAAGGCATGGACTGAGTTGCAGAGATGGCTTCAGCATCAATATGGACGCAAACATTTAACTTACATGCTACTTTTGTTATCTCAGAGTCTGATGCTGCTTTCTCATGCTGCTTCCAAGGGCTGATGTAACTCCTACTGAGGGTCACAACAAGAGGAAGAGCTGTTAGGGGAACATAATAAGTGTTTGTATGTAAAGGTTAGAGTAGTCCTACTTGAGACATTTTTACGCCTTCTGACTTGCAGGTGCCAGCTATGATGTAGGCAGAGGAGTAGGGAGCTGCCAAGATGGGAAGGCAGGGAGACCTGGTGGCTGCCCTTCTGCATGTGCTTTCTGGGCAGGGTGAGTTCACTTGAGATAGTTCAGGAGCCAGGAGTGATTTCTAACTGTGCTCTCTTCTTGTCTGTGGAGGTGGTCAGAGGGAGGTTCTGAAAGGGCCACGAGGGAAGTGAGATTGCAGGCTCAGAGTGTGGGAGTAGGTAGATCTGCCTTTCTGATGTTAAGAATAGCCTTTTTGTAGATTTTCCTAACAGTGATATGGGAGCAGGAAGAGATATAAATACCAATTCTCTCTTTGCTCCTGATAGAAGGTGTTGTGAATTACTGCTTTATTTCTGCTGAATCACTCTACTGCTTACACCTGGGTTTGAAATTTTAAATTTTTAGCATTCATGAAATGAAGGGAGCACGTTGGTGACTGTGCTCTATGTGTGAAATGATGGCTTTCTCGTACGTTGCTTTCTTGTGGGTAATAGAAGAGGCTCTTAAGTGAAATGCACTGATGTGAATAAGAAATCAGTGACCTTTGCCTGTCTGCGCTTACCCAAATGGTGCAAGACGTGCAGTTTATATTGCTAAATATCTGTGAAGTTATATTGTTGCTGGGTTCATTATTAGTAGGTCTTTATCTTCTCTTCTAAAATCAATGGTTTCCTCTGCAAGATTTAAATTTTCCATGCAATCCCTTGTCTATGGTAGCAAAGGATGCCTGATTTAGCAGTGACATTAGCTAGTGAGGCTCACCATCAGGTGATTCAGTGTCTGTTATTAGCCTTTACTTTGTTCCCAGGGAGTACTTCTTAATTTAGTTTGCCTTATACAGTGTTTGGCCTGATTTCTTGTTGAAAATTAAAATGTTTTACCCTTAAATTCATCAGAGGCTTTTAAAAGCTGAATAGTGAGAAAAACTCATTAAGGTCAAAGGCAAGAACAATGTGTTTGAGAGAATGGAAACATTGGAACCCTTCACTCTTCGACTCATGTCAACAGCTTTTCACTTCACTCTCAGTATTGTTGTCCCATTGCGGTTTGTCTTTTAATTATCTGTGGAGCAAGAGAGGAAGATATTCATACATAACCATGAAATTGTCAGATGCAACCACAGAATCCCCAAGCATTTCCATCGGGGGTAGCAGAGCCAGCAGTGCTGGGCCTTCATTCGAAACATCGCACATGCCCCATTCGTGTTAATAAAAGAGGCTGCAACATAAACAATGAGAGTCAAACATGCAACATCGATATGGAGAGTGGGCAGTTTACCAAGGGGGTTGTAGTTGTCTGGATGGCAGAGCACTGACTGAATGGGCCAACAAGCCCAAAGTCCTGTTTTGAAGTACACAAATAATGACTCAGTATGGATCTATGTTAGCAGTTTAGTTTGGACAAAGAATGTGCTTTTAAATTGAACCTTCTGGGTTTTCCCACTTGCCAATTTAGGTTTTCATTGTGGAACAGTCTTGGGCTGTGGAAACTGGTGATAAAACTAAGCTGCCAGACATGCTGCAGGAGCACACCTAAATAAGCTCTAGCTGCTAATGCACTTTCAGCCTGTGGGGACAGACTACAGCAAGTTTGAAATACTGCTTACCTTCTCTCCCTGAAGTGTGCCTAGTGTGAAATTGTGCCTCTCAGCACCAAGTGTTTTGCTCTACACATGCACTCCCGTTGCACCATGCTAGCTGCTGATGCAGATGTAACTGTAAGGCATTACCAATGGGTTTCATCTTGTCTACTCTAGCTTCTTGAAAGTAGCTCTGCTAGTCAGGAGCAGAGATATAGAAGTCATGAATCACCCTTTGCTTAAAGTGGGTGCTCGAGATAAGCTGAATCACCCTCAGGGGCCTTCTGTGTAATTTTCCATAGCCTGTAAAGGAAGCCTAACTTTAAGGCATCTGCTTGTATCTAACTGCTAGACTTAAATGAAAAAAATCCCATGAAAATGGGGAAGGAGATACTCAAAGTTATAGAAGAATGATGCAAAACAAGCCATAAGAAGATGACACAGAAGCTCTTATTCTCAGGGCAATTATTTCAGAAGAATGGGATATAATATTAACTAGCAAGTATTTTCCCCTGGTAATATTAAACTGAGATTTTAAAAGAAGACGTTATACATCTGGCTATGGAAAATAATGATAAAATAAAAAAAAACCCTGAGTATTTTCACATAAATAATAAATGATTCAGGAGCTCATCAGAAAGTTATGATTATGAAAGGGTTTTGTTTCAAATCCTAAACAATTTGAGTGCTTTGCAGGAGGGGTAAAAACCACCGGTAGTAGTTAGATATTGTTCATTTGGAAGCCATACATGAGGTAATGAAGCTCTTCACTGGAAAGCGAACGTGCCATTTGACTTCAGCCTTTCAGTGTCAGTCGGCAGCACAGATGATTGTGTATGATGCGTACCTGTACCACGGCCGCCTGTGTAGCATCTCACAGTAAAACAGAGGGTGCACCTCAAGGATTCTTCATTGCTGGTTTCTGAGCAGATTTTTTTGATTCAGCGTTGAACTTAGGCTCCTTGCCCAAATGCAAAAAATGCATTTCAGTCTGATCTAAACTGATCTGAATGTTTCTGATGGGCAGAACCACTAAGGGACTCTGTTTGGATCACTTATACGGTTCTGATATTAGGCTTTGGCTTTTCTTGGTTGATTTGCAAGTAACATTTGATAATGCATTACTTTTAAAATTTTCAATGAATCTTTTTATTTGAAAATATTTTGGTCACTGTTCTCATTTTACATGCTGTAGCGTTAATGCCAGAAAAGCTGGAAACAATAGGATCTTTAGCAAGGCATTTGTCTAGCTTGGCTTTGTTCTATTACACTAGCAAAGATCAAAGATTTTCTTGATTCTCAGTCATTTTAATAGGGAATTCAACCTCAATCATGTTGAATTTTATGTACTTTCTGAAGTTTATAAAATATTATCATATTCTGCTTTTCCTAGACAGCAACTTTTAAATCAGCGCCATTAAAAAAAAAAAGTCAGTTTCAATATTTCTTGTAGGTAACAAGATTTTTATAACGCACAAATACTTTTATGACAGGCTTCAGGTTATCTCTTATATTCAATGATAACTTGAAGACTCATTCCAGTTTTCAGCATAGGCTGAGCAAATACAGGTTAAAACTTCACAATCTTTCTTTGTGTTGTCTGGAAATACACTGAGAATACCTTAGCTTTTAAATCCTTGGTTACCACCTGAGACAATAACAATCTTTACTGCACTTTTGTCTGCTTATGAATATTACTGCTTGAAACATAAACAAATCTGGTGTGTCAGTAGATTTACAGCCAGTTTCTGTTTTTACTCACTGAACAGGAAAAATGTGAGTAGGAGTAGAATTCGGTAGATATTGTCTTTGCTCTGTTGTACTTTATGTGGAACACTAATACGCGGTTAGCTGCTTCCCCTAATAGTGTTAGTAATGTGTTTGCTAACTGGTGTGAACCATGATCAACTAATTTTTGTTTTATTGTAACCCATTTGCCTTTTCCCACCCCTCTTTATATTAGCTAAATCACCAAGGCTGTTAAATTGCTGGGCTCTTTCCAGAGTACCAGCAAAGCTGCTACCCAAGCCGATCTGGCCATTCTGGGACCCTGTAAATCTTGTGTGACTGCTTCAAGTTCAGTGCTCACTGGTTTTGTCCTGGCATCTATTTATGCAGTTTAGCTCTGGTAACCCCACTGAGTCGGTCTAGAAAAGGAAAACCTTTTCAGGATAAAATTAAAATTAATCCATTTTTTATTGTTTCAAAACTGTTCACAATGTTGGTTTAATTTTGGCAGAGGAAAACTTTTGGCATTTGGAAAGTAGTTTTTTCTTTCCTGGGTAAATTTTCCTTGACTTTTATCTATATCAGAAAATCGTGTGGAACAATAGAAGCAGAACAGAAAGGCAGACTTATTGTTGATGAGAACTCGGCAGCTGCACTGTGTGTTTCAGCATAGTGGACTATACAGTGGACTAGTCTGGTACGTAGACTGTGAATGCCCTGTAGTTACTGGAAGGCATCAGGTGTGCCCCTGATGAACATCCTTCAGTTGTGGGGTTTTCTGATGTTGCTTTGGTTTTTTTTTTTGGTTTTATTGTTGTTGTTGTTGTTGTTGCCTCCCCTCCCCAAGACTTCCTGCTTATGTTTTCTGAAACCTCTGCCTGATGTGAAGCAAAGTGCAGTAAGCAGGGATACTTGGAAGATCTACATCAAAACCACTTCTGAACCAACTAGATGCATCTTATGACCTGGAATGCTGCTGGAAGAAAAGTCTGGCTTCATCCAGTAACTGCAAATGAAGCATTCAGGATGTCAGTGCCAAGATAAAATATACATATAATTTTTTTCCTTCTGAATTTCACCTAAACCCTTACCTTCAAGAGAACTATGATGAGAAATGTGCCAGAGAGCATTTGGGGATGAATTTTTTTCGGTTTCTCCTACTGAATTTTCTGCTCTGTGTAGACAATTATTTACCAAAGAACAGCATGGTGATATCGTTCCTATGATGTGAGTGTCCTAACCATCATGAAACAGTCATTCACGCTGCTCAGTCTCTCAATGACCCCCTCATATGCAGTATTAGAGTTAAAACGAAGGCAATAGCAGTTGGATAGACCTCTATGTGAATTCTTTCAAGTGTTCATCTGACATGAACAGAATGTGGATTTTTCTTGAGGGTTTGCTGTTGGGAGCTGCTTGACATTGTGAGATATACTTAAAGAAAAACAAAGAAAAGGGCAAGTCTTTACTGTGGGTAAGATTCCCACCTGTGAGGTAGGCTGTGGATCCATGTCCATCCTGTAACAGAAGGAGATATCTCTGAGCTATTTCTGCCCTTTTGGAAGGCTGACCTTGATGCTCTCAGAAGAGAGTCTGTGTTTTGTTCTGGGATCAGTGGAAGATAATGTAGTGAATTAAATGAATATTTGGCAATTCTGCTTGGGAATGGAGTAAACAAATACATTATATACTTATTTAACTGGAAAAACCTGTCAGGTTAATGAAATGTATTACTACTCTCTTGAATTCTTATATTGACCTTACAGGTAAGAAGAATCCCTCTAATGGCACTGTTACTTGAGGTAAATTTGACTGATGAGTCTGGACTAGTAAGGGAGAAAAGGACTACCTAGTCCAAGCCATGAGTTTCCAGTACCTTGACCCATTTAAAATGTTTTCCCCTCAGTATTATTTAAAGCAGCGTCTTTATAAATAGCCCCGAACCGTAAGTTCTCTTGTTAATGGGAAAACGTAAAAATATTAAAATGCCTAATTTTCTATTGAAAAAATAAAATGATCTCACAGGGGAAGTAAAATGAGAAGAATGACAGACAGAACTAGTCTGTGTAGGTTAGATGAATATACATGTGGTGCTGTCCTCATAAAATTGTTTGTCTTCTGCTGTCTAGAAATTCTTCTCTAATATTAAGGAACCTGGTTAACTGACACTTTGGGAAAGTAACCATTAATTTTTTACTATCACAGGAGGGAATAATTCTGTGGTCATCTTCTCAGGATAAGGTGATTCGGTTTAGTTTGTTAATGCATGGCAACATCACGGTAATTTCGTGTTATTGTGGAGTGCTCCTGGAAGCACACAGGGAAGATGGTATCTGGAAACAGAATAAAAGGTAGAAAAAAAGAATGTGAACAAAAAGAATAATACTCACTTGAGGGAGCTCATCTTTGTATCTGGTTTTACGGAGCTGTGAAATTATACTACTTACTGAACACGATTTTTATTGTGGCACTATTAACTATATTGCTCTTATCACAAAAGTTTGTTCTAATGCCTTGTGGAAACTGGCACTAAACTTTTCAAAGTTTTAAGTGCTTTTTTGTTCTAGGCTATAGAAATGCCTCATAAAAAAACAGAGGAAGAAGAGCCAGAAGAAAGGAAATGAAAGAAGCTTGGTAATGCTAGAAGTGGTTGTTAACAGAAGAGAAAACTTGAATTTCAGGAAGCAGCTCCTGCCATGAACAGATTGTCTCATTTAAGGGACAGCAGATGTGCCATGGAGAACGTTTCAAACTGTTATGATTTTGCCAATTTCTTGCCATTGGTTTTGTTGTCTCTGCTTGTATTATTACCATATATATATAGCATAAGAGCGAAGCATATTGTTTAGGTTTCTGTTGTGTTTATATTTTTACAAGGAACAATATTACCCTGAGTAACAGTAATGGTTTTCTTTAGTGGGCACTAGGCTACCCGATAGTGGCAAGAAAATATTGTGCTCAGAAGATAAGCAACCTGTGAAGACTTACAGCTAGTTTTGTAACTTCAGGATCCCAGTCTTGGTCGGTCTTGCTGGGTGCAGAAGTAGTCAGACAAGTTGCCAATAAAACCCCTCCACTATCTCCTTCTGTTAAGAAATTAAGA
>NW_010409834.1:21628-22311 GCF_000710305.1 Buceros rhinoceros silvestris
CTGAAGTAGATGCTGTATAGGTGTGAACATCATGGACTGCTGTTTTCAAATGTCAGGTGCTTTTTGGGAGAGAAGAGAAAACTGGACTTTGTGGAGCAAATCAGGAAATACATTTCCATAAATAAAAGTACCATTTTCTTCTAGGGAGGTGTGGATGTCTGGATTTCATTCTGACCTCCAGAGAAAGAAATGAAGAGCTGAAAGAGCAGGCAAGGGTTTGAACGACCTCCAAGTTATGGAGGGTAGGGAGAGATGTCAGTGTGATAGGGTAGCGCTTGAAAAAATTTTTATACACCTCCTCTCAAAGGCCTAAATTCAATGCGGTTTGATGTCCACAGCTTCTAGTGAATTCTGTGGGCTCAAATAATGTTTTCTTTGAATAATCTGTAGCTATACCTTAGTGTGCATCTGAAGAAGCAAGTCTTCTGTCAGCCCTGCCTCGGTGGTGCCTTGGTGTGCGTCCTCACCTGGTCGCAGGCTGAACAAGCCGGGTATCTCTGGGAGGAAGGTCAGCTGCAACCTGTGTACTGGGACAGCCTCCATGGGCACCAGTGGGCATTCGGGTCCCAGGGGCCCCCCTGGAGCCTGAGCAGAGTACGTGGTGTGAGAGATCCACTGCCAGCGGGCGTCGCTGCTCCTGAAGGCAGGTGCGGCTTTGCAGGAGGGCCCTAGCTGTAGCCACG
>NW_010409834.1:22402-34695 GCF_000710305.1 Buceros rhinoceros silvestris
TGCAGGAGTCAACCTAGGGGAGCAGGGACCTCTGCGCGTGCTGGGCTGGGGGCTTTCCTCGGAACGCCAGCTTGTGCCAAGGCGGGCTCCCAGAGCAGCCAGGCCTCGCCCCAAGTTTTTTCTTTACTGTCGTGAATAAAAGCTCTTGTCAGGGCCCTGGGGCCTCCCCCCACCCAGCCCGTGGCCCAGGACCCCATCTCAGCCCCTGGGGGCCATCAATACCTGTCCCAGTAATGCTATAGGAGTGCTGGTCTCCAGCTCCTCCACCGCCTTGTCCTGCCTGGCCACGAGTTGCACTGAGCTGAGCCCACCCTCGCACCCATGTCCTGGCCTGGCCCCAGGGAGGTGCCTGACGCCTGAGGCTGCCCTGTGGCCCCCTGGCTGCCCTGGCTAGGTCAGTGGGGATGGGTCCTTGCTCCAGCACCATGGCCCCCGTGAGCCATCAGCCTCCATGATGCCATGACAACTCTTCTGAGTGAGAGGAATGGGCCTCGTGGTGTCCGGAGACTTGTAGCTGGTGGGTGGTTCTTGGTTAGCCTCCTTTACCAAGCTGGTAAAGAAATATAACTATTACTATTTGCTCTTCTTCTTGGTTGTATGCTTCATTTTCAGTGTCCAGGCATCTTCAGATTGTCTTTATTCTTTTTGGATTGGTTTCGTTTCTTAGGTGTCTTTTCATTGCCTAGTATCCAAGTTTTCATTCCTATTCATAGTTTCTGTAAGCTATCTCTTCCTCTTCTAAGAAAGCAACAGATCTTCCCTTCCTCTCTTTTTTAACCTTTTTTTTATTTTGCAAAGTTCACTTGTATGAGACATTTTCTTAAAGCACATGGGGAATCCGTTCCTGTGCCTGCCACTCAATAGTTAAGTGGTCTGGAGAACTAAATGATGTCTGGAGAACTTTTGATGTCTGCTCCTTGTCAGGTCTTATTTGGTGTACAGTTTATTCAGAAGAATTTAGATGGGAAAAAGCCGGTAGACAAATGGATCACAACTTTGTTTGAAGGAAAAGTTGGATTAATATAAAAGGGAGTGTTTGCTAAAAGTCACCCTTGAGGTGACAGTGGATTTAACGTGGTGTGTATTGTGATTTTGCTGTGCTAACTGAGTTCGTGATAGCATGCAGACGCCTCAGCTGAGGAGAGGCACCTCTCATCCAGCACAAAGCATCTGGGAAAGCTGTAAGTGGTGGTTATTCTACATACTGGTAAATGACCTTCACTAGGATGCTGAAAGGCGTTTCCATGGTGCTAACCATAGGCAAGCCCGTTGCCGGGCTGTTGTTGCTACCTCTCTCAGTTATTCCTTAGCCAGCATTTATATGTATAAAGAAGCACCTATGCTATTTCGCTCTTTGAATGTTCTCTAACTACCTCTGTCCTGAGGCGTGTGTTCACTCACATACACCAGAGCAGCAGGCAGCGGTTTCAACATCCTGATGCTCGTTCTGCTGTGTGGACTTGCTGTGTCCATGGGAGATCCTGGTTCACTCCACCATTCATCTGTGAGAATTTGCAGCCAAATGTTCCGCTTTTCTAAGGAAGTATAACAATTATTTTGGATAGTGGGTTCTTTGCACTACCTGTAGTGGTGCTGCAGTCAGCTAGAGCAATCAAGACATTTGGTGATGTGTCTCTGCTTCTGTAAATGTTTCTGTTGCTAATAGAATATCAGCAGCAGAGATGGAGACACTTTGACATTACTTTCTTGCTGAGAGGCAGAGCGAGAGGGAATAGACTGCTGCTGAACTCTGTTTTATAAATGATGCCTTGAAGACTAGCATTCACTTCCAAAACTCAATGTTTTGTGTAAGCTGCCTCAAAAAAGATAATTTTAGAGCAGTCATTTTCTGTTTTCTGCATTTTCCTCTGTTTGGTATGCCTGAGAAATCATCTTCTTGCAGTCTCCCCTAAAGTATACATTTTGGATAAACCTCCAGAAGATGTTCTGTCAGGATTTAACTCTCCTTACCGAAAGTGGAAAAACTCGACTGAGAACAGGATATATGCTTGCTAAATACTTTTCAAAGTGCTCTTGACTTCATGATTTTTCTATATTCCTGGATTTAGTTCAGGGTGGGTGTAAAGGGTTCTAAGGTTGTATAAGGCAGAATTTTCTCTCTCTGCCCATTTGACTTCCAGTCAATAAAACTTCCTTTCAGCTTTTTATGAAGTATTGAACTTTCTATCATTTATGTATTTATCAAAGTTGTTATTCCACCATTAATCCATTCTGTAATACAAAGTTGTTCTAAATCCTGTCACAAACTCTTACAGCATGCTAGAGTGCACTTCCAAATATGGAGAAAAGGCCCAGAATAGAAATAAGTTATATGGACTTAAATTTAGACCTTACTATAACATGCAAGGAGGACCCTGGACAACAGACATGATGACCTGGAGCATGCAAAATCCTAGTCGTATAAGAGAAAGAAGTATATAATGTGAAAGACTCCACAGTTTTTCCAGTGGCCACTGAATATCGTATAATTCCCCTTCCCTAAAAACAAATGGATTTCCATATCCCTATATTTGCTTGAAAAAAAGAGCTGCCTTTGTTTTGACTTTTGGGAAAGAGCTATGTGTATAGTTCCAAGACGATTTTCTCCTTCATCAGTGCTTTGTGTTTTGATAGTATTTGTTACTTTCTTCCTTTCCTGTAAATATGGATGTTTACATGACATACATTTCACACATTTTAAAGCAGCGTTTTCACATTCTTGATGATAACAAGATAGCAAGCTGTGATATGTGTGTTCTTTTAGAGCCACAAAGAGTTTGTAATGAGTCATTATTATAATTTGTGTGTGTGTCTTTGACTGGTGCTATTGTAGCTTTCCAGGCAGATGTCCCACCCGCTGTGTGTTTCTAGTTTCACTCTGATGAACTGCTAAAGCTACTGGACATTCAACAGTAGTTCTGGCATCCCACAATGCATTAGTAATAACTTTTCGAGATGAAGAGGCTTTAACTGCAGCACACAATCTGTAGCCCCCACTGGAAGAAACAGATCGGAAAACCATTGTTCCATAAGCACAGAACTGGAAGAGCTGCATAAGTAAAATGACAGACTATTCATTCCAGTTTGGAAAGTATGAATAGGATTTTTGATGAAGCTTAATTTTCTTCAAACCCTTCAGCCATGGATAAACTATTTAAAATAAAAATAGATGTATTATGGAGCCCTGTGCTTGTCACTGTTTATTATTTTGAAAAAGCATGGGTCCTCCTCCTCCTCTTTGCTAATGACAAATAACGAGTTGTATCCTGATCTCAATTTCAGTGGTACAGAATTGGTATAATTCCCCTGGTTGCATTGACTTTAGTTCACATTTATGGCAGAAAAAGGAAGGAAGCATCTGGACCAGTGATTTTAATGGCTTGCAGATAGCAAAGCACGTGTTCTCTGACACATCACTGAGCTGTAAATTTTTAAAATGTTTGGTGTAAGTTAAAAAAACCCTCCAGTAGATAAAATTTTAATTGAAAAGGTGTATTTTATGGAACAGTGTCATACATCGCTATTGTTTCCAAATGAGCCTCGCAGGCATCCTATGCCCTTTGTACTGACTGAAATCTGTTTCACCTCTGAACTGAATGCATCCTTGAATGATTTATACTGCCCAGTACGCAGTTCAGCTAAACCCATTCCACGAGACTTAAAAACAACCAACTAACAACCCACAAAACCTGCAAAACCCCGGTGCTTTGGAAGAGAACTTTCGTCTGGATATAACTTTAATGCTGTGTATTGAGTCTGCCTCAGTTCTTCCTGGGCACTGTCTTGCTGTACAAATAGCCATGTTCACCTCAGTGAGCTGCCTTATGGAGCACTGCCGCAGTCAGCTCCAACGACATGATAAGAACCTCACCTTTTATTAGACAAGTGACGAGCTCCCTGGAGAACATGCAGATCTGTGCTGGACATGGTGAAGAGTTGGAGCAGAAGATGGATAGTAACAGAAAAACACAGCCTCCCCTCTTCCGCCTGACTGTTTATTTTCGTACACAATTATTCTTTGCTGCAATCAGAAGTATAGATGAGGGCATAAGTCAGCAACTTCTGAAAAAACACGTTAAGTAGCTTGTAGATTACTTTCTCATTTTTTCTGTCCTTCTAGCCATTTTGCAATGTAACACATGCAGAGAGGATGAGGTCATCTAAGTCTTTGTTACAGCAGACCTGTGTTTTCAGATAAGGCTTCTGCCTTTTGTTTGCTGTATTTTTTAAAATGCAACTTTACAGGTAGCTAGAAGAAGTGTTTCTGAACACTCATTTTTCTAAAGTGGATCAAGTGGGCAGGCTGTTAGTGAATGTTTTTTGAAAGCTGCTTTGTCTTTACAGTAGTACTTGGGAAATGACAATATATCATTTGTTAATCACTGTCAGTTTGCAGGTTTTCTTTGTTCTCTATTACAGAAGTATCTATAGGAGAGAGCAAGGAATATTGTGTAACCCAACTGTGACTAGCCAAAGCCAAGGAAGGATGTATGACCAACCATCAAAACATTTTGCCAACTAATTTAAGTCTCACATAGCCCAAGAACAAATGCAATGAACTTCACCTCACAAGGGGTGAAGGCAGCAAACAAGAAAAAAGATTAAGTACCTACTGCTGCTTTATTTGAGGCAAAAATTTTGCCAGCCCTAGTTTAGAATGGTGGTCACAGGAATAAAAATTTCGTTTGTAAGCAGGATTCTGTTTTAAAGGAAATTGCAGAAATTTTTTCATGCCACTGTGTCAGATGATTGATAGAGAAGGTGAACACACTGGTTAATGCTAAAAAAAATTAAAAATACCAACCAAATAAACATTTGCAAAACTGAGAGCGGGAAATCACATCATTCAACCACGAAGAGATGAATGTGAAATCTGTCGAGGTAACAGTTGTTCCTGTGTGTACTGATAGAGATTAGATCAGATTTTGATCCTAATGAGTTTTACATAATAGCATGAGGCTGTAACCTGAACTGATGTCTTTTAATGTCAGTGGAAAGACTTCCAGGAAAGAGCCAGTGGGTTTCAGATCAACTTTTCTTTACAGAGTGTTTATGTCAGTGGCACAGCTTAACAGAACAAGCTCTTGATGCACATCTGCAAATACACAAGGCTAAAGCTGGCTGTTCTCTTAATTTCTTTCAGCAGACACAGAGTCCAAATGGAACTTCCCACCATTTGAATGTCCCTTGTTCAAGTGAATAATTCCTTTTGATCCTGGGGTCATTCTCTAGGCTGTAAAGTGGCTCGAAGTGTAGTCAGGACTTTCAGAGTGTTAGGCACACTGGAGATACTAGAGAGATCCCTGTGGATCATGAGCTAGGGGCTTTGTGGTTTTGTTGTAGCTGTCTTTATGGTTAGTCTGTCCATAATTCCAAGGCTTTTAGCATAGTTACAATTTTGGTGCAATACCCTGAATGAAATTGTCTAGGATGCAAAAATAGCCAACTTTATTTCAAGTGGATTTTTTCCACTTAAAAGCTGACAGTAGTAGCATGAAGTTACTGCATCACTTACTAGCCGTGATTGAATAGTATCCATCATGTTCAAATGGCACTGTCTTTTGTCTTCTTCTTCTCAGTGAAGCTTGACGGTTCTTGTGAACACGTATAATAATATTTTTATTCCATCATCAATATTTAATTGTGTGAAAAATGAACACTTTAGGGACTGTCCATAACCTTACCAGAGGTTGTACTGGAGACTTTAAATTGTTCTGTCAAGACACTAGAGTTTACTCCCTCTCAGACTGACCATAGCGAAGAGACAAAGAACATTATGGAACACATTTGCCTTGTGCTTCTTCTAGAGTGAGTGAAATGCAATAGGTCAGCTGGCCGTGTAAACAAATCCCCTGGGATGAGTAACTAGGAGCTAATACTTTCTTCTGTTGCCTTTGTCAACCCTGCAATGTCGTATCATTTGCTTTACATCTAAAATGTATCATTTCAAATAGAAGAATCTGTATTTGAGAGTAAAATTAGATTAGTTTCTGATATTTGATCTGCATGGGAGAGAAACTGAGTTTTGCCTTGCTTCAAAGACTCTTGAGGAATGGGGGTGCTGCATGTATGCTAGGAGAAAGGAAGAGGAAAGGCAGTGCCTTTTCAGCTGCCTCGCTTTGGGCCTTGGGAACAGCCTTTCTTTCTTGCCTGGTTTCACTCTCCCTTTCCCTCTTCCCCCAGGCCACGGTAAAGGAAGATTGGACTTATGAGAGGGAGGAAAATTGCTGAGATTCAATGCTTGTGGGATGTGGAAAGGAGAACCAGCTCCTGGGAGAGCCAAGGCAGCCCTGAGGTCAGTGGGTGATGCAGGGCAGGAAGGTAACCCTGGGAAAATGGTATTTGTAAACGCTGCTGCTTTTCATTTTGTTGCAGTGTGGGGACTATTGTCCAAATCTGCACACCGGTGCTCAGATTATGTTGTATAACTGCTTGCTCATGGGGTTTTTAAGTTGGGGCAGAGAAGAGAAGTAGGATGTGTGTACACTGGGGTAACAGAAGAAGGGCAAAGGCAAGAAACATGCAAAACTGTATTTTAAGAATGAGTGCTGTTAGTAATGCAAAGTTTTAAAAAAGTTTGCATGTAGGCATATCAGAGTTGAAAGGTAGAAGTTTTGCAGCTCTATGAATGGGCTAGGTATAACCTTCTGCATTGGCACTTAGGGTTTGCTCTTCTTCCTGCACTGCAGGAAAGTTTTGAGAAGTGTGCGTAGAATGGGTTTATCTATTAATTTATTTTTTAAAAGAATCTGTAAAATAAAAAGTGCCATGAAAAAACTTTACAAATTGGTTTTGTGTTCTTGAACAGGTATGTTATCTACAGACTGCTAAAGCACCAGAAATTTTTTTGATCCTTTCATTATTAAAGAGGAGCAATGCATTTAGTAAACCTGCAAGGCATCCTGCCAGTCCATTTTCTGTTGGTGCTTTTTTTGTATGTGTGTTTTGTTTTGTGGTTTTTATTTGTATTTTGTTCTTCTTGTGGGTTTTGGGTTGTTTTGGTTTGTTTTGGTTTGTTTTCCAGAAACTTTCAAAGGAGGGTGAAATCAGGGCTTTGACTAGCTTCTCTAAAAATTTCGCATTCTGTATTGGAATCAGTCCTAACCCATGTGTGTCAAGTTACAGACTAATATTTGTATAAAGTGACTATCTACAGCAGATATGGTCCTGTGTTGATAACTACAATGTGTTGTGCTGTGATATTGTTCAATAGGAGGCATAAACTGGATGAGTGCTGTAAATGTTTGACAATTACACAGAAAAAAATAAAAGGTCAGACTTTGGAGTAGGTCTTTGAGTTCACTAGCTCTGAGCCAGCTTACATCCCCCTAAACAGTTTGGGGGGGATCAAAACTGTTCCATTTCTTAACTTCCTCTTTTCCATAGACATCACAAATCAATTCTAATTCTTCTGGTCCTCATGGTGTAGGTGTAACTTCTTTTAGAGCCCATTTGTTGTGCTTGCAGTGTTGCCTAACACATCCGGGTAAGTGCAAAATACTGCTTGCGCCTGGGCTGTTGTCAACGGTTTGGCCGAGTTGAGCCAGATCCGGTGACATAATACCCTTCTCTGTTTCAACAGAAATAGGAGAAGGGAGAAAAGAATTCGTGAGACCTCTGAATGTTTTGGGAAACTGAAACAAAGTTTAATAACACAATAAGCAGACATGGATTAAATAACAAAAGAAAACCTGTGGGGTATTAAGGGGTTTTGTATGGGATGGAAGGGCGAGGGTTAATCGCGGGTCGGGGCAATAGCAACATGAACCGCGGCAGCGATCAAAGATGGTGGTGGTCACGTGGTCTCCTGCGGGGCAGGACAAGGAAAAACCCGCGGCAGTTACGAATTCCCAGACACCGCGTTTAAAGGCAGAATTTGCAGAATCCTACCAGTCTTATCGTGGATTGAGGCAAAGCAGAAGAAAACTTGGCAGCGGCGACATTCGTGAGACCTCTGAATGTTTTGGGAAACTGAAACAAAGTTTAATAACACAATAAGCAGACATGGATTAAATAACAAAAGAAAACCTGTGGGGTATTAAGGGGTTTTGTATGGGATGGAAGGGCGAGGGTTAATCGCGGGTCGGGGCAATAGCAACATGAACCGCGGCAGCGATCAAAGATGGTGGTGGTCACGTGGTCTCCTGCGGGGCAGGACAAGGAAAAACCCGCGGCAGTTACGAATTCCCAGACACCGCGTTTAAAGGCAGAATTTGCAGAATCCTACCAGTCTTATCGTGGATTGAGGCAAAGCAGAAGAAAACTTGGCAGCGGCGACAAGTAGCGGACAGGGAAGCAGCTCTCTGGCGCGCGGGGTCCGGACCCACACAGTGCGGCGGCTAACTTTCCAAAACAACGGCGGCGAGCGGCGACGAGAGCGGCGACGCTGGCAGCGGCCAGCAGGCAGGCAGGCAGGCAAGCCGGCTGGAGTTCAGAGAGGGGGTTTTCCAGTGTGGTCCGCGGTGGAAAGAGAGTGAAAAGAGAGCCTGAGGCAAAAGCAGCGTGGCTGTTTTTAAAGCAAAACCGGCGCGTAACAAAGCCTGCGAAAACTTTTAACCAGTTGAAATGCAGCTGATGTCACATAGCAGGGAGTATTCCAATTGGTCAGTTTAAAACAAAGCTTCCAAAACAGGAGAAGTTTTGTTAAATGGTGTTGACATGCTGTTACAGGGGGGTCTGTTGTCTGTGTGACCCAGGATACTGAGGCGCTCTCGTGCCTGGCAGAACATTTTGTTGATGCCATGATCATGCTGGTTCACTGTCAGGAACAGATGTTTTTATACACCAAGCTTACTTGCTCAGAGTTTAAACAAAGAAACAAAAATTATATTGTTTATCATGTTTAAACAATCATTACTAAAGGGCTCAGTTAAGTATGGGAAAACCTTCTAAACAGGAAATATTAACCCAAATATTGACTAAATTTGTAGATCTATTGCAGAAAGGATGGCTTATAAATGAACAAAATTACAAAAAAATAAAACCCAGAGCAGAAAGTGGTGAAACCCAGTGTTCTGAGAGAAATTTTTTAGCTTTTGAAAAAATCCTGCCGTATAACATGTAGGTTTTATAAAATTTCTATATCCTTTCAATTTGACAGGGTCAAAATAAATGCTGAACAGAATACTCCCTGTGAGTTTCTGTATGGTTTTCGATCATCAAAATTATATTAATTTTCCTATAACGCTTGCAGTGCTTTACGGTAAAACATGCTGGGAGCTGGATATATCACAGTGGGTATAGATTTTTCTTTTCAAAAGCAGATGGTGCTGATGATAGTACTCGTTCTACCCTCTCCCATCCTATCTGTTTACCAGTAAACAGCGAAGAATCCAAGATGTCTGAAGGGCAGCAGTGACCTGTTAGACCATATAACATTTGGATACATAATCATGGTACTGTTCTCACTTAGATGCAGCTGAACTTGTGAATGATGTCTCTGGAGGGTGTTTTTGGAAAACTAAGTAATTGGCAGTTGTGTGAAGTAAGTTGCTTGATATTGGTCAATGGTAAACTGTGATCATGTTAATTTAATTGCAGTTCTGTCAATGGTATAATTAACGCTTCTATCAAAGCAACGAGTCAACTCATTGGAAAAAGGCAGCACTATGATATTAAAATCCCAGTTGCCACTACATGGAATATGATTCTGCATAATAATAGTGTTGTTTCTGCTCGCTGCGAATAAGAGCCATTGTTTTCCATGGAAATAGTGGTAACTGGAAGCAGTGATGTTCTGCATTATTACCAATGACAAAAGAAAATTGCCCCAGAAAGACTTCTGTTGCTCCAAGAAAGTAAGCCATCTTCCCAGCTGTCTGGGAAAAGATGTGACCAGAAGCTGTGTTTTATGGTCCGTTATGATTGACAGAGATGGTGCTGTGGACATTACTTGGAAATGATGGAGTTTTGCTGCATAACACACACAGGAGCAGCTGCTGGGACTGGACTCAGAAAATCCCTTTATTACCTCTTTCCCATGTTTGTATTTTCTGTTCTCACTTCGGGAAATCCTTTATAGGGGCTAATATGACATGGGCTCTGTTCCACATGCGTCATCTTTTCTTCAGGTGACTTTCTCAGTCACCGAGTAGTCTTCTTTCTTCTTACTCCCAACTCATGTTAATGTCTGCCTCCCTTTATCAAAGGCATGTCTTGCCATCACCTGAAGCTAGGGACCTTGGAGATGTCTGGTTTGGTTTTGTTCTGGCTGAGTGGAAATAGAACTGTGTGCTTTTATTTTCCCTGCAGTTTGGTGGAGCAGTTCTAGAGCAGCAATGCTGAGATACTGCCTTAAGGCACAGTGTCTGGCACCTACTGGGTTCGTTGTGTGCTGCTAGAGCAGCAAAAAGCTGCCATAAAGATTTGCTAAGCAGGCAACTTATGAATATTTTCCTGTCATTGAGGTATACTTCAGTAAGCTGTAGGTGTTGAGGAGAATTGGAAAGAGAATTATTGCTGCGTCACTGGTGCATCTTCACCTGCTAAACTGTTGTGCTGGAGCTTACTGTGGCTGAGGCAATGTAGAACACCCCAGTGACCTGTAGGCAGGTCCTTAAGGTTTCTTTGCTACCTACCTCATCTGCAAAGGTCAGAAAGCTACAGAAGCTGCTTCCTAGAGCAAATCCAGGTTTTTTTTCTTTTTTTCCCCCCTGTGTTCTGCTAGGTAATGGCTGGCCAGTGCTATGCTTCATATCCAAAGACTGACATTTGAGAGGAAAACTCTTACCATAGCTATACCAAGCTACACCAAGCTATGCTGTTGAGTGTTTACAACTATTTCTTATAATGGACTCACCTGCTCATTGTCCCTCCCCATCCAATTGCTTTGTACGGATTCTAATAATAGCACTTAAAAGTGAATGAGGGCTTTGCAGGAGACAAGACCGATACCCTCTTACTCTTAGACATAATGCTCCACCTTATCTTTCCACATAAAGAAATCACCCACAGGCACAGAAATATGTAAGTGCTTATGGATAATTAAAATTTTGTAAGTTTCTCTATTTTTTTATTCTAATGTTTTCTTAATTCTCTTTGTTGTGTGATGGAATGAAATGAGATATATCTAAAAATAATTCCTTTCTCCAACATGGGGTATGCTGTGGTCAAGAGGCTGGCATTATAAAAAACAATGTGAGAAGCTATTTTCAGGTACTTTTAAAGAACAAATTAGAGGCCAGGCTCTGCGAACCTACTTGAAGCAGGATTCCAATATTTCTGGGTGGAAAATGTTAGTAGATGTTGCAGATTTTCTTTTAACTGCTAAATATTCTCAAAGTATGTTAAAGGAGTATTTTTGAAAAATAGTAAATTAGTGATAATAAAATCCAGAGAAAAACTTTGCAGCTGTAACTTGTATTTCAGCCTTATTTCATTAGAAAGTTAAAGATTTGCAAAGAAAAGCTAGCACTTATTAAAAACCAGAGATGTTTCTTTTCTGTTCTTTTTCTCTTTATATTTTGGGGGAGAGGGCATTTGATTGGTGGTTGTTTTTTTCAGATTGGTCAGATCAGTCTGATTTAATATTGCAAGAGAGAAAAAAACTATTCTGACAAAATGCTAGTGTTTGAAACTTAAAGATATAAAAATACCTAATATTTCCCTTTTATATGCTGTATGCCGTGAATTCATTTGCAGAAGTGATGATTGAAGGAGAATTGTGTCTTCATAATATGAAAAGGTAGTATTTCCTATTTGGAAAAGCTATATGGAAGTCTGAGCGGACGTTGATACTGATGATTTAAAATAAAACAGTTTGGGAAATACTGTTATCATCGAGCTAAAACAGTAACAGCATAGACCTTGGATTTGCTTTGGTAAGCGTCCTGTTGCTTGAAAAATAAGGCCATACAAATGTATTTGAGGAGAAGGAGAGTGCATTTGGACTGGTATGAGTTCTTATCAATTACCTTCTATCCCAATATAAAGCTCAGGAAGAATAGGAACATTTACGTTTCCTTGGAAATGTAACTTGAGCAACTGCGTTTCTTAGTAAGAAGGATTCTCATTGATCTCTTTCCTAAATAAATTCTTAATTCACACAAAAGAAATAGTGTTGAGGGGTAAAAAGCAAGCTGCTTTGGAGTGTTTTAACACAAATGTTAAATGTTTGTAATCACAAAATGTTAAGAGTGTTTTGAGAGTCAACAGTAAACTGAAGATCAATAAATGAGCACAGATTTTGCATGTAGTAGCTCTACAACTACAAGCAGTAAGATTTAAATGACTGGAAGATTCTCTTCTCTAGAAAGATTTCTGTATTATCTCACTTTCATATCCTTCTTACGTCA
>NW_010409834.1:34791-40444 GCF_000710305.1 Buceros rhinoceros silvestris
CTTTCCCTTCCAAACAATTAGGTGTTAATTCAGTTTCTCTTTAAGTTGCCTCTCATTTGCATTTGTACAAAGTAGTTTTCTGTAACTGTCTGTTGCCACACTCTTCATGTATTAGCCTGTCTATAAGCTGGTAAATGTCCATGGGGATTTTTACCAATAGAAAATTTCCAATCTCACATGGTTTGCGGTTAACAATTGAGCATGAGGACTTATAATTCTTTTATTGCATCTTATTTAGGTAATCACAGCTATTTCTTTGCCAAATTATTAATTTATAAAAAGTGACAAAATGTTGTTTTAATTTTTGGTGATTTTTGCTTAGCTCTTTTGCTAAAAGAGAAAGATGAAGATATCTGATCCATTCATTATCTTCTGTGCCTTTGCCTTTTACTGTGTGTTCTAGGGTTTTCTCTAGGGTTTTCTGCATTTTTCTTGGAAATAATTTTTTCCCCATATTTCTAAAAATCAGACAACCCCCTTCTTTTCCATGTTTTTGCTTCTGCTATGTACTTTTGAAGTAGGATGTTTAGAGAGAAGCATCAGATCCAGAGTAGGATGCCCAGATAACAGGATCTATTGGAGCTGAAGACCGTGTTAATGAGGGAGTTGAGCTGTACCTGCATACAGCACACGATACCGATTTACAGAAGCAATAAAATGGAAAGTAAGTGTCCTGGGTTCAACATGGAGGAACCAGATGCTCCCATGTTGTCCCGCTTTCTTCTTCCCAGAGAGCTGTGGTTCTCCCAGGCTTCCGGGAAGAAGGACTACGCCTCCGTGAATGAAGTCATAAAAGGGGGCATGCGAGAAGACTCGACGCCATTTTGCCAGCTTGTTTCTCCCTCTGTCTGCTCTATCTGCCCTCCTCTCTATGTCGTCCGCGGCTCCTATCAGATATGCCGTGGAGGACTCCTGTAGCTTACGCCCTCGGACTGGAGAGACTGTTATCACGGAGAGAAAGACACGTCCAAGACCTGCTAGTTCCCTGAAGCAGTAAAAGACTCCTTCTGCAACATGGGTAGGACCCTCTCCGTTTTCTGCCGATTCCCGGCGGGGGTGGTCTAATGAACTGTCTTGCCCTGATGGATGGACCCAGCGGTACCCCTTATCCCTGCGGCGGATGAAGTAGCCCCTACGCGCAGCGGAGTCTGAGATAGATATTCCCCCTAAGACGCAATTTGGCAGCCCGCAACGCAGATGTCTGTATGTGGGGGAGTCTGGAAGCAGCATTTCTCCTTGGCCGAAGTTCCCTACAGCCACCCCAGAAGGAGAAGAGGTCTATTTGCAGACAGGTTTTCCTCCAGGAGCACCCATGATCGAGCTATGGCGCAGGCAACGGACAACTACGGGCGGACATTTGCTTTCCCCCCCACCCCGGCGTGGTGAGCCATGGTGGGGTGAAGTTTGTAAGCGGCGGGAATTAGCCCCCCCACCCCGGCGTGGTGAGCCAGTGTGGGGTGAAGTTTGTAAGCGGCGGGAATTAGCCCATTCGAGATGTATTCTTTTTTTTTCCTTTCTCTCCCTTTTCCAGTCTGATTTTACCTTCAAGGGCATCTCTCTCATTAAACATCTATCGCATATATATGTGCAGCCTGTGTTATCAGTTTTCTCGCCCAATTAGAGCCCTTATCAGAACTCTTAATGAGCATCAGAAGTTTTCTGTGTGTTTTGGCAGGATTCCCAGCCAAAACCAGTCCATCGCATCCTTTCGGTACGGGGGAAAATGCCCCCCTTCTCAAACCGCGACAGTAAGATTCATAACTCTAAAATCCATAACCTCTACCTCCCTAACTATACATATGTGCTTCACCACTCCTATCATTACAGCTACCGCACCCCGGAAACCACCTGTTGCACTTTGGATGACTCTGAATTTCACATTGTGGGAAAAGAAGCTTGAAACATTTAGAGAAAGCTAAAACATGTCCTGTGCTTGAGAAAACATTTGTAAGGACTGCAAACGCAAAAAGTGCATTCTGATGTGTGATAGGAAGTGGCTAGAAATCCTTTGGGGATGATCTTCAGTTTTCACGGCTTGTAAATAAAATTCAGACAGCCGCAAAAGGCTGAGCACTGTAAGAAGACCTCTGCAGTCTGCACTTCAAGTGATGAGATAGTAAGACTCCTTTCAGAAGGAAATGGATATGTTCCAGGTAACAAAGATTGTTTTGGTGTCAGTGGAGGGAAAAAAAAGAAAAGAAAAAGAAAAGAGACGAGAAGTTGTTCAGTTTTTGGCCTGACATCTCTATGGACAATTATTTCCATGGTGAACTTCGTGATCTATCTATTCTGCATGAGTAATGTGTATTTACCACTTGTGATACTGTAAATTACAAATCTCGGTTTAGAATTTGTAAACTCTCATCTGACATTCAACAGCAAAAGTGTCACTGACTGGGAAGATCTTTGCACATTGGCTCACTATTTCCTGACAACCACCTCATAACAAAAAATAAAGAAGTGTAAATCTCCGTTCCAGCATGTAGTTTAGATCAATATCGGATTGCCACAGCAGGGTTTTGGGTTTGTTTTTTCCCCACTGAAGCTCAGAATTCCTCTAGATTAATGTTATATTTGAGTGCAAAATAACGTTATTGTGCTTTGATGGCACCCTGATCTAACAGAAATATCTGACCTAGCTGTAGGGCAGGAGAGGTTGAAGCCAAGATTCCACTATAAGCTACACATTGAAAGCATACCTACCTTAGTTTAAAGAATTCTATTCTCTCTTCTTTTTTTTCCCCCCAAGTCAATAGCAATTGCTTATTTTTAGATAGAATATTGTATATTTATATAGTTCCATTCTGTGCATTCAAATGTAGTATTTGCATTGAGCTTTTTGTTAAAGTAATCATACATACATCAGGAAAGACATAGTTGTGTGTTACACAACAGCTTGAGAACATTTTTCCAAAAAGAGGCTTTCTTTCCTAGACACTGCATCAGATTTCTTTCTGATCTTTTTAGTGAGGACTGAGTCTGATTTAATTCAAAGCAACCAAAACACATACAAGGGTGTTGGAAAATAGGTCTGAAATAAAATGCATGTTGTTGTCATGACAACTAAAATGCTAAAAAGGATGCAGAGAATGATTATTAAATAAGATGCTGCATCAAGTTGTTATGGCAACTATATAGTAATATGAAAAAGGTGACTTTTCGGAACAATATTGTGGGAAAAGTTTTTGTCATTATGGTAATTTTACAACCACATGTCTTGATAAAGAGAAAAATGGGGAGTGGAGAACTTGGTTCAAAAGGAGGTCAGGCTTCAGCTTTCTACCTCAGTATGTTTACCTTAAGTACTCTAATGTTCCACAGAGAGTATCTCTGCTTGGTTTCCAGTCCTGTCATAGATGGGTCAGAACACAGAAAACTCTAGAATGTATTCCAGCACTCTGTCCCTACATTACAGTCCGATAATTTAAGGCCGCATTTCACAAAGTGATAAGCCTTCATAGCCTCAATGGAGAACATGAAGCCTCAGTAGCATTTAAGAATGGACTGTGAAAGCCTAGCAAAAAATGGGATAGGGAAAAGGTAACGCTAAAAAGTAGTACTAAGAGGCTTCATTTTAATGAAAGAGTTTATTTTTCAGCACACAGAATGACTTTCTTGTTTGTTTAGCTGAGGACTTCCTGAGAAATGAGTATTTGATAATAAAATCCTCAAATGGATTGTATAAACATGCTTTGGAAGCCAGGAAGTCTCTAAAGCAGCAAGTGAGTATCTGGGGTACGTGCCACTGCTTGTGGTATGAACAGTACTAAAAGCTGCCTTGCCCAGCACTGAAGAAATTCGGGTATCGTGCCTCAGGGAAGATAAAATATCCCCTGGGCTGTTTTGCATTGTGTGCAGTGCACAGCTGGCTCCATACTGCACGTCACTGTGGTTTGTTCTTCCTGGAGACAGGAGTAACTGCAGGAGAGAGGAATGAGCCAGAAGCATGTGGAAAGATGCCGTCAGATACAATTGCAGATGTACACAAGGGTGAGCGGGCTGCACGCGTTCCTTGAACCCTTGGGTTCTACCACAGCAGGAGGCCAGGCAAGTCTGGTGGGTATTTTTATCCAAGCAGTTTCTTTCCATGAAAAAGTATTTTCCCAGTAAAATAATTATTTTTGTATCTTTTTGCATGAAAAATAACTGCCTTTTTTTTTTTTTAAATACATATGTGTTTAACGTAACATAAAGCTGAACTGTTGCAACTCTAAGCTGAAGAACGTTGGCGTGTACGTTCTGTTGCAGAGCCTTCTGGCACTTAGAGTATACTCGTGTGATGTCTAGCTTCCGCTTTACGGGCTGAGCTCCCAGGCTAGGCTTAGTTTTATGAGTACTTCCAACCACAGTTCTCTCCTGTAACATTGATCCTCTTCGAAGACACCAGACTTTGAATCAGAATAGTTTTTCAGATGCATTACTAAAAATACGAGAATTCTGTGGGAATTTGAGTCATGTTTTGAAGCCTGAACGTGGTCGTGCGTAGAGCTGGGGTACATTGCGATTTTTGCAGATTTGAAAGCAGTTGTTGCATACTTGTGTCAAAGCAACATGTGATCCATGGCCTGAGGTCAGATGTTAGCTGCTTCTCTTTGGGATTGTGTGGGCAGAGAGCCAGGCTAGCTGTGATGACTTCTACCTTGGAAGGTTTGTTATATTTTACTTTATTTTGGAATTCAGAGAACAGTGAGTTTTTCAGTAGAAACTGTGAATGCAGGCATACATTTCCTAATCCTGATGCTATTTTCTACTGTGTTTGTACTGGAGTTACGCACTGAGTTGACTTTACTGATAGGGTTGGAATAAAAGTGTTCTGGCGAAAGCTGCTTCCAGTCCAGAGGCTGGAAGTGGGGTGGCGGTGGTAAGGAACCATTTGAAGTAGGACAAACAAAAGAAGCTCACATGTAAACAAACCTTGCTTTTTTCTCTCACACTGGGGCTATAAAATCAAAGCCAGCAGAGCTCTTCCAAGCAGAATCTTGTTAAAGGGACTTGAACTCCTTGGCCCAGCTTCTGCAGTCTCGGCTATTTTCATTAGTGCAAGTTCTTGCTTTTTATCTCACAAGATAAAATTAAGTGATTTTGCTAGCCCAGAGAAAATTAATTTGAATCACTTCCCTGCCTCTAATAGACAGTCCCACTGGCATAAACAGAGGTCCTGAGAGCATGAAGAGATGTCCAAGCCACCTGTGCTCAGCAGGCCCTTTTCTCACATGACTAGTTAATAGCTAATGAAACGAATGTGGGTTAACCAGAAATCAGATTAATGTATTTCCCCGAGGGAAGGACCAATTACGTAATTCTGTGTAGTATCTGCAGCTTGGCTGATTCTCAAGGCACAACTTAATGGTACCAACAGGATTTGCCGCTTACTGCTATTATTCTGATTTTCTATTCGTGGGTAAAACTAGGTGGTAAGAGAGTCGCATTCAACACCGCTTGCTCTGAACATGTGTCTCATCAGTTAGTGGTGTTATTTCACCATGCTGTCTGTTCTCAGGGGGAGGTGGAGACTACTAGTATGCTGCTGATTTCTGGGGCAGTTTTGAAATACAAATGTAAGTGCTGAGTGCCCTGAAGAGTTATTAAGTCAGAATACAAATGATAAAATCTGTTTAAATAAATGTGGAAAAGAGAGATGTGTACTAGGGAC
>NW_010409834.1:40534-47712 GCF_000710305.1 Buceros rhinoceros silvestris
AGGGAAAGATTATGAGAAGAAAGAATAACAGACTTTAGAACACGCCAGACAGATTGGCATCTAATTACTAGACTCGCTTTTATGGAGTGATACAACGAAGCTGCCTACAGGAAATCTGATCAAGAAAAAGCAACTGGGATTGTATTCTTCTGAATATCTTCCTGCTTTTTTTCTCTATTCTGACTGAAAACAATGCTGTGCTCAGGCCACGTATTAGCTTTGGTCTTCTCTGCCCTTTGCAAATTATGAACTGTTCATACTTTCGTTAGCTGTTCTTCCATTCCCGGAGAGATGCAGTAAGCTAAAAACTCAAGCACTTCCTCTCTCCTACAGCTGCTGTAGCTTCATTGTGTCTCCTGACTACTTCAATCAGATGAACATACAATGGTTTCTGCAAGCACCTGAGGCATTCAGTTGACGTAAAGAAAGGTGGAGGGAAAGGGAAAAATTATTTTTGCATTTTGATGATTTGAAAGCTTTCTCCATGTTCATTTTATTCTGATGCAGAAAGGTGCAGCTAGTAAACTGTTCACTGAGGCACAGCAGAAAAATAAGTGCTGCAGGAATCTGAGGGGAAGCTGCAGAGTTTTGGTGCAGTGATTTGCAAAATAGATAGGACACTGGAAATAAATTTTTGGTCTAGCTGGAATTCTGAAATCTCAATGGTATGGTAATGCAGTTTGTTCATGGCCTTATAAAAAAAGACCATAGCAGATATGTGGATTTATTTGATCATGACTCATCTAGACAGTTGAGTCAAGGGACAGCGATGAGGAATTGTCAGCTGTTCTCATTCTTCTAAATAGCTGCACTTTCAGGTTGCTGAAATGGTGTTTGATTGCAGCTGGATATTTTTTCTCTTGGATTGTTTAATGATACTGGTTTTGCTTCACTTTGGGTTGGCAATGATAGTGTTTTAAAAGTGTTTTCCATTTTTCTCTGAGTGCTTCTTATGGCTTGATAAAGCAGGAAATAGTGGGGATAGGGCTTTTATTGTTGTTGTTTTGGAAATGTCTGTATTCAATCCACAGTTGCTCCATTGCATTGTCATTTTCTGAAGGCTTTATTTTATCTTGCCTCACAGGAATAATGAGAAAAAAGCCCAGTCTCAGGGAGTAATCAGAGGCAATGGTTATTAAGATAACCAATTAAAAAATACAAAAGTGATTCTTTTTCTCTTGTTAAGAATTCATCCATCTTAATTGGCGAGCTTCTGGCAAAACAACCTAAATATGAAGCTAGACAGTTCTCTCTGCCTTCTGTCCAGAAAGTGATGTTAAGTAATAATTAGTGGATTACTCTTTCTGTCCTAAAAAAAATTAAATTTCATATTAATATTACTTACACTGTCATAAAATGCATTTAAAATAGATGTTTTAAACTGGGATACTAAACAGTGGCAATATTAAATCTGGTAGCAGCTCAAAGGTGGCAAGACAATTACTCTGATATCACACTGGTGATATTAGAGAATAAAGAGAGCAAGTTCTCTTCCCATTCTGGTATTAACCTACGTCATGCTATTGTGCAGATCATGTGTATCTGAGACTTGAATTTCTGTACAATGGGCATAACTGTCCTTTTCTGTCTTGTATGTCACTGCAAGTCTTGAACTGTATTTAAAAACTACTTTTTGACATATGCTAAAAAGAATGGAAATTCAGGACTGACCAGTTTCTGGTGAATTAGTATTTTGTCCAAACAGGCTTTGCAAGATCACAGAGATGTTGCAGTGGACTGTCTTGCAGTCTGGGATTTCACATATCAGTATGTGTAGCAAATGATGTTGAACAGCCAGCAGATAGTCTAATTTTGAGGCAATTACCATTTCAATAGCCCCCTTTCACTGGCACAGGTTAAATCCTGAGTATGAACTTGGACTTCGAGTACCAAACATATTGTAGCTCAGAAAAAAGGCTGAACTCTTAAGAAAGGTGGAGGTGTCTCAAAGAAAAGCTGTGCACTTGCATGCATTCACACACACATACACAACCTTTATTTTGAGCTGCTGTTAGGGTACTTCTAAGTGATTCCAAATGTCAAATGCCTGATTTTTAAATGTCAGGACTTGTGCAGCTCCCTAGGGCAACACCTTTGAAAAACGCTAATAAGGATAATAGAGAACAAAGATAGGCATAAACAGAATTTTTACTGCAACTTCTCGGTGACAGATTTTGACAAGACTTGTTTGATTTCATGTAAAGTGACAAAGGAGTGTAAGCTGCTGTAACAGATGACCTCTACAATTTGTATTCGATTGGTTATTTTTTCATTTTTAGCTAACTTAAAAATAGTATCTACGTTAAAACCAATTGTACTGGCAAGTAAATTTTAAATAGGCGGATAGGGTGCCACTGTATCCCTTTGCAGTATCCCAGATGTCTCACCTGCTCTGGCAAAGAACATTTCTTCTAGCACTGTCTTGCTGTGAACACAACTTTCAAAAGCACTGTCTCCATGGAGTTCCAATATTTTGTATTATTAATTCACATATGACTTTTGGTTAAAATAAAGATCTTTGCTACTACAGGATCTGATTTTGGCTCAGAGCCGTGAAAAGGAGACTCATTAGACCTTTGCAGGATACTCTATGCGTCTGTACGTACACAGTACATGTGCTTGAGAAGCTTGGTACGGGTCCAGAACACATCATCGTTTCTGGAATGGCATAAGAAATTCTCACTATACAGGGAGAATATTAAAGAAATCTTTGTGGATTCAGTGACTGATCCATGCATAACGAGTTTTTGCTCTGTGTGTGTGTGGCATGCTGATACTTGCAGTCCTTTGAAAAAAGGCTGTAGATTTTTTGGCTAAGTGTCAACCTCAGGACTGCAGCATTCCTATGTGCACCGATAGCTGACTGAAGTTTCGCCAGTTAGTTCCGAAGTGTTGGATGGAGAACACAAGCATTGTCCCTCTTCCCTAGCCCTTTAATGCTTGGTAGAAATACTTACTGTACATATTACAATCACAGTAAATATAAAATAATTCAACAGGAAACTTCTACAAATGTAAGATAAAATTGCAGAAACATGGTTGTTGTACTGAAGCCTTATATTTAAGTATATGGTAACAGCAACATACCCAGGAACGGTGTAACTAACTGCAGGAGAATTATGAGGAGCTTTAATTGAAAGCTTATCTGCAGTATTAAAAAAAAAAATCACTTTAGTCTATTTATAATGTTTCCTGAATGCAGTAAATATTTACTTTACTGAGAAACTGTAGAGTATTCTCTTTGAAAGTAGCCTGGAAACCACAAACACCTCCCTATCCATTTTTCATATGGGACTCCCAAGGTTCAACTTTAGCTTTTTAATATTTTCTAATATTTATAAGGAATGTTCCACCTCTTACAGCTGGAGTACTTTCAGAAAACAGTTGTTATGCAGTACCTTTTCTGAGTCTTTTTGCCAGAGATGTCTCCATTCCCAGTTCTTGTGGCACTGGTTGACTCTTTCAGCATATGGCACATTGTTGTGGAATGTGTTGTTGTATATAAAAAAAAGGGAATTTCTTCCTTGCTAATTCTAGCTGGAAAACGACATGGCTAAATTGCTACTGAATAAAAAAATGGTTTATAAAGGTGTTATTTTGGGCTAGGCAGCTGTGGTTTTCAATTCAGGACATAGCTGTTCACGTCTAGCTCTGGAGGAGCCTCTTGCCTTGCTTGAAAAGCAGAAATTAATGAGGTATATACAACTCCGTCTTAAGCTTCAATCTAACTGTTATCTCTAGTTATTTTCCGGTTTCCTCCAAGATACTGCTTTACACATTTTTTTTCCTTACAGGCTCAAAAATGAGGAAAGATTTTGCATGTCTCTGCGTTTAACTGGTCAGTGTGAAGTATCTTAAAGGATCCTAAGTACTTGACCTTAGAAATCAAGACCTCTCCTCCCAAGCAGTTCGTAAAGAAATATGATTCCTGCACTTAGAAGGTTGCAAGCCCCATGGAAATTGAATGAAGACTGGTTGCTTATATAAATTTTGAAATCCAGTACAGAAAGGGCCTGTTTCTGTTGAAGGAAAATAAGTAAATTATCTGAGTTCTTGAGGAAAGACTGCAGAGTGCCCATTTAGGCGTTCTGCCTGAGTGGCTTTATGGGGCTGTTGCTGGGGTCTCCTGTGAGTCATCATATCCTTTAATTCCTCAGTGTGGACACAACTAGCAACCTAAGATAACCAACTGCATGTGGAAATGTAGGTTTTCCCCCTTTCACTGATGATATTTAGATTAGGTCTTCTGGCCTAGCAAGGGCAATCTTCTCAGAGTCAAGCATCAGCTCATGGGGTTCCACTCTAAAACTGTAGTAAGTCTGCTCACAGGTATGAAAATTTGTTGGTCTGATATTCCCAAAGCTTTTCTTGAACTAAAGATTGATATAGTCCTTTCCAGCTGTGTGTCTATTCCGGGCCAGTGCTTGCCAGCACCCAGGAGGCATTGACTGTCTCATTTGCTGGAAAATCTCTGTAGTTTGTGCTAAGTACAAAGGTCAGCAAGAGAGGACAAGAATGGCTTCACAGACTGAGGAAGACTGGTTGGCCTTCAAACTCATCTCTTGTTCATGCTACCTTATTTTTCACTTTTCCTCTGTTTCTTCTTTTTTTTTTACCTTCTGTTTGAGAAGCATCACATTTGACTGCTTAGCTAAATTGTTTAAAGAACATACTTGGCTTTTCAACCTGCCTGACTGCAATAAGCACCTAAGACTTTCACACATACGCAAGCTGCCCAGACATCCCACCTGGTTTACTGAAGTCAATCAACACGAGTTCCGACAGGTGGAAGTTAGGGGAGAGGACCCTCTGGGAAATATGTCAATAGGACATCAGAAGAAAGTTTAAAAAATTTCATGATACTTTAAAATATTTTTCCCCAAAATGCATGTGTAATGTCGACTGTACTATTCCCTTTTCAATTTCCTTATTCTGTACCAATCATGTCCGCTTTACCAGGGATAGCTGTCTATGACTCAACAGAAGACCAAAAACCTCTTACTCCATTTTTTTTTTTTTTTTGTTCTACGTTTCTGCGGTAAGCACAGCTATGGGAAAATAAACACTGGCCATCTGTGAGCAAATGTCATACTAACTGAGAAGAGGTCAGAGTATACATGAAGTGACATATTTCTTAAAATCATTCACCAGTAGTCTGCTGTCACAGATGTTTATAATTTCTATATCCCTGTTGACCAGAAGATAGTTTTCTATTTTTCTTGCCTATTTGTATTTTATGATCCCAGTTAGAATTCAAAACCAGGAAAATATGTTAAAATGATATGGAAGTGATGAAAATTAAGTTGGTGGGGTTTTGGTGGTGGTGGTGGTCAGGTTTTTTTTTTTAAACAGCAGCAAAGATTTTTCTCTTCAGTGTGAGCTGCACTTCTTTTATTTGTGGACTTGCTAATACAACAGAAGAAGGGACCAGCTCTGGTATTGAAGATTAATAAGGGTAAAATAGGATTAGAACAGACAAAAGTGAACTTAATTTTCTCATCTACAAAAGGTGAACATTTCATATTGCAGGACTATGCAGTACATCAATGTAAAACATAATTAATGTTAAATTACAATAGAAGTGCCACGAAAGTACAAGGCACATATGACATCCACCAGCACATCACATTTTTTTTGTTTTGTTTTCTGAGAATAGGCTAGCAATTAGAATGGGTGCTAATGGATTTGTAATGAAGGGGGACATTAAATACAGTCGTACCCTACTTATTGTCACAGCAATTACCTAAGCTTGTTTTCATTCTAATGGTGGTACTGCCTTATAAGTGGTGACACTTGGATCTGAATTTTGGCTAAAAGAACATTTTTACTGGAGATCAACACCTTTCTTCCTGCCCTTAACTTGATACAGAGCATGGCAGCATACATTGATTGAGACTGATGCATGAATATTGTTGGCATTATTAGTGGCATCATCTATGTGTGAAAAAAAGGAAAGGACATAAGGGGGTGCGGGGCACATTTTCTTGACTACATCACAGAAATGTGTTTTATATCTGCAGTTAAACTTTTAGGGTGATTACTCCAAGACTTTCTGACATTAATATATGTTGTAACTCAAAATAGAACTGTAAATCCAAAACCAGATAACACTTATGCCTTGAAAAATTTAAGGGCATTTCTCCTTTCTTTTCAGGAAAAAAAATGTTTTCAAACTAATTATATATCACACACACACACATAATTATAGATGTATAAAGGCTCCTGTGAAAATACCCTTTATGCAGCCTGTAAAAACATCCTAGTGTGTGATTTTTATTTGCAGACTAATGGAAAGTTTTGAGAAATAGTCAAAGTTGTAAAGGCTATTTTCTTTCAACAAAGCTGGCTGGCAATATGTTATGGGCAACTAACAGTTTCGAGAGATGAAAACATTGCTCATAAGCCTTGCCAAAGATACGGTACAGTAGGAGACAGAGGTGGTGACTTGCAGTTAGTGTCCTGATAGTTGTGTATTCTTGTGAATAATATGAACTCATCGGCATAGTTTCGTGGAGGTTTTTGTGGCCGTCTTCCTGTTTCAAATTTTATGAGCCAGTAAAACTGTCTTCACTACCTATAACGCTCACTGGTGTTACAGACTTTTTTTTTTTTTAAATTAGAATATATATTGCTTTACTTTGTGAGGAATCATACAAGGTAAATCAGAACACCACATGAACAAACTACGCTGACTATACTGTCCAATCTCAGTGTAAAAAGGGGTAAAATCTTTCTATTTAGAGTAAGTTTGTACGAGAGGTGACCTTAGGTATTATTGCTGTCAAACGAAATAGCAAAGAAAAATAACTGGATTCTATTGCATGTTTTCTGCTTTCTTTTCGCCAAAGTACAAATTTACTTGAATCAGTTTTGCAGGACAATGGGCTGTGTCCTTTTCTCATTCTTCTGTCAGGTATCTGGGCTTTTTATAGCTTGTTTTATTTTTTTTTGTTCTACACACACCCCACTCTGTCCTTTGTAAAATGTAAGGACATTGCAGTTTGCTGTTGATTATTGCTTATCAAAAAATCTGTTCTCTTCCTCTTGGCGCAGTTTCAGCAAAAAACTTCTTTTTCTGTTTGGCCATGTCACAGCTTACTGTGGTTCTTAAACATCTGAATACTTGGATTTTCCTCTTAATTTCAGAAAGAAAAGATTTCATTTACTTGAAATAAGTT
>NW_010409835.1:0-10215 GCF_000710305.1 Buceros rhinoceros silvestris
GAGGCTGTAGAGCCTGGTTTTAATCTGTTGGTTTTTTAAAAGGTTGCAAGTAAATCCCTGTTTATTTAGATGAACACAGAAGTTCCTTAATCCCACTGCAGGCTTACTCACCTTCAGGTGGATGCTTCTAAAGCCTCACACCTTTCAGTCATGTTGCCTCGTTTCCTGAACGGTGTGTTCCGAGGTGTGTGGTGGTCAGTAAGAGAAGCTGGCTGCTTTCACAGGGACATTAGAGAAGTTCTCGTCAGTTTGGGGGATCATAGGGCAGCGTTTGCAGGGTTGCACCAATACAGCTTTTGCTGTGTTTGTGTCTGAGTTGGTGGATGTCAGCCAGATAGGTTTTAATGCTTGTGTCGTCATTGTCGTCCTACTTGGGATGTTGTTGCAGGTTAGATGCTTGTGAAATATTAATGTGAATATGTAATGCTTAAAGCTGGGTTTTTAGAAATCTGGACATATTCACAGAGGAAAAATTGAGAGGATAACTTCTGAAAGATACTAATGACTTAAGGAAAATGTGTTTAGGGTGGCAGTAGTTGATGTGATTTTAAATTGTGTGCTCGCAGCATTGTTGCTATGCAGCTTGAACTAGCTCCTAGAAAAATGTAAGGGCCTTGTTTCACAGCTGTCTGCAGAGTCCAGGCTGATTCCACGAAGCACAGCGAATGCAGAATCGCGTGTAAATCAAGATAAATCTCTAGGTGAATACCTTTATACCAAAGCTGAAAGATCTAGGCCTTGTACTCCGTATAGCCAGCTGATATCGTGGGAACAAAGAAATCTTTATTTAAAAGTGTTAGAGGCTTCAAGACCATTTCCCTTTGCTCTATGTAGAAAAAAAGAACCTTCATGTACATAGGTTTTGGGGGAGATCCGTGCTAAATTTCCTTACTGTAAAGGCTGGATCTAACGAGCACATTTTTCACTATTCCTGTTTGTTTAGGCTATGCATTGAAGGCCTCAGTAAAGAATGTTGTAAATAAGTAATATTATCAGGTAGCATTTAAGCTGCCTAAAGTGTCCCAGAAATAAGTCCACAATTCTCGTGAAACTAAAATTATGGAATTTTAAAATAATACGCAGGAGATTTTTATTTCTTCTTTTTCCTGCAAGCTACATATGAGTGTTACACTGATATAGCAGTGTGTATAGAATTGCTGTTTACCAAATGTGCTAACTCCCCTGTCTTGAATGCAAAATTTCATCATTGCTGAATGGTTGTCTAAGTTGCAAGCAAAATTTTTTGTGAATGTTTGTACGTTCAAAGGCAGTAAAGTTATGGTGTCAGTACTGCTGAGTGTGAAAACATACCAAGTGAGATGGAGAATGGAGGTATAACTAAATACTACAAATCACAGAGGCAAAACATGGGGGTTTTTTTCCTGTGTGATTTGTGTACTAAAATGATTATTAAACTTTGTTTCTTCAAGAGCAAAAGAAAACTTTTTCATGAATGGTGATGCTAAATTTAGAAGTTTTAAGCCCTTCTCTGATGACAGTGACTCATGTTATCTGCAGTTGAATTATTCTTGATTTGATGCTTTGAGCTACACCTGGACATGAAGAGCAGCGCCCCTATTTCCTTTCCAGATGTGGTATGAGCATGCATGCCTGGTGGAGGGCCAGGCACACTTGGGAAAAGTACATAGGAAGTTGGTTCTCTGCTGTCTTCTAGTACTTAGCTTTGGGCTGACACAGACGTGGAACCAGATGTGTTTATAAAAGCAAGCAACTGGAATGGCAGTTAATTCCTTCTGCATTTGAAATATATGTCAGTGAAGGAAGAGTTCTGAGAAGTGTGTTTTATTCTTGCTATGGTTGAGGATCTATGGATCATAGGACAAGGATGCTATAGATGCTGGCAATTCTAATACTACTTTTCATGTTACTTAGTGTTTTCTGTTTCCTTGACTTAAATGGTATTTTTGGGATATCACTAAAATGGGAATTTTAGACTATCTTGCTCTCTGGTTTACAGATGAGAGAGGAAGGATTTTTATTTTCTAAGCTGGGCCTGGAGCTTCTTGTGTAATTTGGAAAAACATTTAAAGTCTTTTCACACTTGAGCAACAAAAGTGGTTTTCCTGTACTTCCTTTATTATTCCTAGTTTTATTATAAGCCTTGCATGTTAGCTTAAGAAGTAGGATATTGTGTATTTGAGAGAGATCCTTGTCATTTTGCATCTCTTTAATATTTTAATTAAATAGATGAAACTAACAACAAGAGCTCTTCAAAGTATGATTTAAATACAACTTTTTACCTTTGTGCCTGGAAAAAGCTTTAAAATTCTAGGTTAGATGAGGTACTGCATCTTTAGCAAAGATGAAGCTGTTAAGTTAGTCTAAGTAATAACTTGAAGAGTTAAATATGTAGTAAGGATACTGTGCCTCTGCTAAAATTCTAAAATGAGTAAGCAGTACATTAAACCAGATCGTACTGCAAATCCTAGTCTAGTCATGGCATCAGTTGCTCAGCTTTATCTCTTCTCTTGTTCTGTCATTTCATTGATCTGTTATCTTGTTGGTCTTGTGGGCTGAAACTCTAAAGCCATAGAATGTATTTTGAACAAAAGGATGAGGCTGCAGCATGATGGAGAAACCAGTAGATGGGAGGAGAATAGTACCCTACTTCTGTTAAGTAGGAGAAGGTTTTGGTGAAGGTTAACTGGTATCATTGCAGAACAGTTACTGGAGTGCTGCAGTGGTTAGCCAAATCCTCACCTGCTCTCTGTTCATAAGCAGCTATGTGACAAGAGGAAGAATCTGTCATTTAACAATGAGTAGAAACATGTTAAAAAAATCTTATGGTCATTTAAAGGCTGATGCTGAGGAGTAGTAGTTCATCAGTTATATTAAACAATATGTGGTTTGTTTTCTTACAATAATAGAGCATCTGTGTTACATTTTAAATAAAGTGTGTTATGTTAACATTGAAGGGTTCAATGTTTAATTGACCATTCAGGTTATTTCATCGTGTAGAAATGTAAGATGTTTTCTGGCCAAGTCAGAGGCTAGTAGATGTCTTACAGTGAAACCACTGCCCTGGTACTGAAGGTAACGCATTGGGAAACATAGCTTCCTCCTATCAAGAAGAGAGTTGCTGGTATCTTTACCACAGAATGTTCTCTTTCAAATATCAAGAGACAGGGTTTTATCTGCATGAGAGGTAAACCCGGATAGAGCTGAGAATAAATTAAACTCAGCTGCAGTCATGGAATATGAATATCTGTGAGAGCAGATACCTGAAGTAGTTAAAATTTGTAACTTGCTTGAATTTTAAATAGCAGTCAAGTGGAGACAGGAGGTTAATGGCAAAATCAGAAGTACTTAATTTTCAAAAAGGAAGCTGGTATTTCTTCTGGAGTCTGCTATGTGTGTTTTGTTATTTACAGGAGAAGGGAATAAGGGAAAGGTAATGGTAGTCTGTCATACTGTGTCCCATCTTAGGCTTTAAAGTTCTAGTGAGTAGCTCTCGTGTTTGCTTCTATCATTGCCTGTAACGGACTTGTGATTGTGTCAATTCATGGTAGGATGCTAAGGGGCATCTCTGAAATTTTCTTGCTCTTTGGAAAAGCCGTAAGCAAATAATCTTCGGGCTCAGAAAAACTTCATTACTTTGGGCAGTCTTGGGTGCTAGAAGTTGAATTTGCAAAGATGGAAATTTCTAGTAGGGATTGTGCTTTAGTGTTACTAGAAAGTCCTGTAGGAAATTGTGGATGTTTGTTTTTATTTCCATTTGTCACGTAGAACCAACACAGCTATGTAAGAATGAGATGTCTTTATATCGTGGCTCCTGAATCAGCCACTGATTTTTTTTTAAAAAGTGTCCATTTTCTGCTAATACACATACTTAACTTTTGATTCATAAGAATAGTCTCACTGAAGTCAGTAGGGGTTTAGTGAGTGTGCTGGGACTATTTGTGTATAAAGCTAGAGTGAGCCTAGTTAATTAAAAGACATAAAATTCTAATCTTCATATCTTTAACATTAAAAATGATGTTATTATATTGGTACCAATCTCTGTTCAGCCTCTTAGAACATTTGCATATGATAAAGTAGGTGGGGGTGGTGATGGTGTCAGTGCATTGGAGTGCAGGGCTGCTATGCAAGGGGATCTAAGTAGGCTGGAGAAATGAATGGGCTGACAGGAACTTTTTGATGTTCAACAGAGGTAGGTACTAAGTCCTGCATTTGGGAGGAAATAATATCATGCATCAGCACATACAGAGTGGAGACTGACTGGAAACAAAGCAGGCTAGAAGAAAAAGACCTGCATGACCTAGTGGAGAGCAAGTTGAACGTGAATCACCAGTGCTCTTACGGCAAAACAACCTAACCACATACTGGGTTGCATTAGCTAGAATGTAGTTGGTGGGTTGCAAGAAGCGGTTCTTTGCCTCTGTTCCGTGCTTATTGAGACCATATCTGGTGTCCAGTGTTGGGCTTTCCAGTGCAGGACACTGAGCACCACAAAGGTGTTTAAGGGGCTGGAGCACGTGATGTGTGGGAGAACTGTTCAAAGGGACATCTTCCAGTCATCTACAAACACCTAATGAGAGGCTCTGGAGAAAAGCCAGACTTATCTCACAAGTGCACAGGGGTAGGATGAGAGGCAACAGACACAAGCTGGAACATGGGAAGTTCTGACTAGACACCGGGGAAACAAAAGTACCGTTGTAGAAAACAAACATTTAAGCGGATTGACTAGTGAGACTGTGGACTCTTTATCCTTGGAGGTGTTCAAAACTCAACGAGTTCTGAAGCGGCCTGTTCTCAATGGACCTGCTTTGAGCAGGAGGTGGAACTAGAGGCCACTCAGGTGTCTCTTACTACATGATTCTGTATTTTTAGTATAAGCTTATTTTTAATGACTGTGTTTGTATTTGTGAAAGAAAACATACAGACAGAGGCTCCAGCTCTGTTGCTATGCCTGGTAAAATTTTCCCCTATAAACAAATAAAAGAATTTTAAGGTAGACTTTTCCTTTTTGGTTCAGAAGTTTCCACTGCTGTGAGACGATAATGAATCCCCTTCAAATCAGAGGCTGGGTTTTTCTGGTAGATGCAAAGCTGTGAGAGTTCTTAGGTTGGACAAGTTCTGGATTGGAACCCTGAAGGCAGAACAGGTATGAGATCCATAATGCTTCTTTAAGTTGCATTTCTGTGAAATGCAAAGATCATCTTAACTTTAAAATAGTTGTTTGTGAGGTCCTTTGTGTGTTGCCAAAAAGAGTTTTGTCTACTGTCTATTTCAAATCATGCCTGTGATTTTTAGGTGAGACAGTTTAGACCAGTTTCCAGTATTTATATTAAAGTGGTACTGAAATGCATTCACTGTGGATCTTTGGTTTTCTGAATTCTGTCTGTAGTGTGTTTGGTTATATCTTCCAGTTTGTACTGGAAAACAAGGCGGAATGGATCTGTAGATCTTTGCCCTCAAACAAGTTTGTCCATAAGTCACTTTTTTTGTAACTAAAGAATAGTTGTCTCAAACCAAAATGCATTTACTAGTAAGTTCTAAGCAAACTGCTTGTTATTCTCACTTCTAAGGTGATCTTTCTGAATTATTAGTTTACTTGTACCTACTACCTATTTATTTGAACCAGGTAGCTGTTCCTCAAGTTCTATGAATATAATACCATTGGACTTTTAAGATCAGTATTACATAGATACTAATGAGCACTAGTACTATGAATATTACTTAACTCTGTGATTCAGAATCCTTGAGATATAATGTAAGTGGTCATTTGACCAGAGTTATGATTTGGGCAAGTATTGGTAGTGAGAATATTTGTAAAGGGAAGACAAGATCTATTTCTCGTTCCCATGTTCTGTTAGGGGCATTTTTTCATGTTCACATGTATCCAGTGAAGTCCAAATTTCTAGTGTAATGGTCTACATATCATCCGGCAGAATCCTAAACATTTTGGGAGTCAGTGGAAAAAAAAAAATTAGGTCTTCACTGGAATCAGGCTCATTTGGTTGTCTTTGGTAATCTCTTAAAAACTTGAGGAAAGAGGGCAGTCACTCAATATAGGATTGAGATAGTCAGTTTAGGGTTAGGCTGCAGCTACCAAGTAGTATCCTCTGAGCACAACTCTTTGTGGACCTGAAGGATCGTAGGAACTAGCCAATCTTTTAACGTTCCCAGTCTCCCATTCATTCTTATGTGCTTGTTTCCAGGAGTTTGGCTTTAATAGGAGAGAAATGTACAAGCCCTAAGGTCAGTTCACTTTACTCGGTATGAAATTTAAAGAAAGTCAACTTTTTATAATACTAAGCTGTTTAACTATAAGCTGCAAGAAAGTGGTTAATAGCCCAATCCTGACTTGTCTAATGGTCTTCCAATTTCATTAAACTTATTAAACTAGTGCAAGTATTTAGTTCTTAAATTATTCACCTGATTAAGTGTTTCTAGCTTGTTTCATAATCCTAGTAAGGATCATTATGATTACTATACTTCACCACTTCTACACTAATTGCTGCTGGTATTAAATTGAGAAAATGCTTTTGGTTAAACTTTATCATTAGTATGCAGACCATCTTCTTGTTGCTGACAAACTAGGTAAAACTTCACTGCAATTTAGATAAGGAAAATAAGCAATTTAGTTCTTCTGTGGCAAAGAGTGAATTTTGAGCAATAGTATTCTGTAAGACACTCTAGGGATCTAGTCCACTTTTGCACTCCTGACTTATCTAGCATTTTCCCATCAGATTATATCAGTATTAATACTTTTAATATTTGAATTGGGAGCACTTGAATATGCTTGCCATGAGGATTTAATGGAATAGTATCTGCATAATAAATAAAGTACTTCTGAGAGCAGCAAAATAAACCTTGTTTGAGGACCACATCTGTGTGTATTATTCTAGTTTGTTGTTACAGAATTGTATTAAGGCTGTGGATTGCTCCTCTCTAGTCTTTCAAGTGTCTGCACAGGAGAGTGATGTGAATATCCCTGCTAGAGAAGAAGCTTCATTCAGCGCTTACGCTTTATTGGACACCATAAAACTCAGTCCTACTGTAGAGCTCCAATTTGGCTACGCTTATGTCTAAGAGAGCTGAGGTCTTGTGTACCATTCTTCTGCTGGAGTGATAATAGGGGCTATCCTCTACCTTTGTCTGTTGTCACAAGACACTAGGAAATTAATTTGTGTTCATTATTTCATCATTTCTATTCATTATTAGCCAGAAGGATCAGCAGTTTGTTGGGAAAGGAAAGGCTAATGATTATGTAAGTCTAGTTACTTTAGAAATAGAGTTTTAAGGTGACATGTCTTCAGATTCCAAAATACGTTTGTACATTGTTTTATAAAATATGAAAACCTAAATGAACCCACAAACACATCAGTCCGTGTATTACTTTTATATATATATATATACTTGGCTTCAACTAAATTACCTAACTTTTGTTTTTAGCTTAAAGTGAACTGTGAGATTTGCTGTGTTAGGATGTGTTTAAGTACAGGAGGCTATTGTGAAATAAGGTTAGCATATACAAATGGAAATCATGGTAGCTGTGTTGTATTTGCTCCTTTTTTGGAAATGCTTAGAGTCTTCATGATGTTTAGGTAAGCCCTACCACTTTGGAATAAGCTTGTCCGTATGTTCCCATATGGGAAGCTAGTACAGAAAAACTGTTCTGAACTATTTCTGCAAGTCCTCAAGCTCTGGGACTGGAAGTGAATTAGCATGATCAATTTAAAATGAACTGAATCCCTTGATTCCTCTATAAGTAGAATTACTAGCAACCTAAGTAGGGTAAACTTACAGAATTGACTGCAGAATCTGCATCAAATGGGTTTGTATGTTTATAGAATGGCTAATTCAGGGTATGGTTCAAACCGATTATTGAAGCATACTTTATCTGCAGGGTTTTTCAGTTGTTGTGCATCAAAGATAGAACTGTGCATAAAAAGATAAGGAAAATGCAGCTTGCATTCCTGGAAAATTGCTTGTGTATGTAGGCTTTTCTGAAGGGGATTACCAGAACAGGAGCCCTTTGCACTATGCTCATTCTGATGGCACTCAGATTAAGTTCAGGCAACTGCTGCCTGTAATCAATGCTCCTAGGTACTGTAGATACCTTTCACAGTTAGACATAGCCTATCACTGTGTGAATCTAAGTGTGGTGTTACCTACACAGCTTTCGTGGCCTATTTTTACTGGTTAAACCACACTGTCCCTTAGTGATACAAGCAATGATTGTGTAACTGCACTGAGAGTTTATGCCAGTATAGCTGTCAGTTACACCTCTGTGTGTCAGTGACTGACACAACAATTTTGTCAGAAATAGTTTAGCCAGATGCTAGAGTGGAAGTTTCAAAAGTCTTTTAAGTTGTCCTAAGGCACTGCCAAGAAGCAGTGTCACATTCCTCCTGCAGCCTGATCTCTTCCCACTTCTGTACTCGTTCTCTTACTTGTAATGTTTGTGGTGAATTGAATCAGGGGGTTGGGTTAAAATGAAAGAACTTTCTTACTAAGATAATTTTAATATAGTTGTTTGCTGGGCAGTTGTATGAACACTTGCACAAAATCCTGCCCCCTTCTTTACATTAGTTCTGCCAGGACCAGGAGGGAAGTAGGACCTTGGCAGCTGTTAGACCAGCTTAATTTGCTGTGGAAGTACATCTCTTAATGATTTTTGGTAGGGTGAGATTTTAACAGCTGAACATTGGATTAGATACTTCAAATAAAAAAAGTTCTAATAAGACATGGTGATGTTCCAGGCCTAACTCTTGCAAAATGAAGATGTTTTTAATATTTGAGGTGTTCCGTGTTCTGATAGAACAATACTGAGAGGGATAATTTTTTCCTATGTAAACTTGTAATAATTGAGAATTTTAAAGCTGGCACAGGTTTAGTCTCTTGTTAACACATTTTATTAAAGAATTTTATCAAGATGCATTTCATAAGGAAAATCATCATAAGTATGAAAATTCTAGTCTGACTCTATTACCAGTACTACAGAATTCACATAGTATTCATATTTTTAGCTACTTAGATATATTAAAATACAAGTTGCATATTAGTAACGTAGCCTATTGATAAATGAAAAAAATGAATATGCAAAAATAATCTTACCTATTTTTATTAAAACATAGTAAAATAACTCCAGAAAGTAGGCATACTCTGGAAACATGAATACAGTGAGATGGAATAGAACGAGATAATGTGGAAGACGACTGAAATTCAAGGTAGGGTCAAAGAACGTGAAAGTGTTTTAAGAAAATACATTTCTTGGTATTGCCGTCATCTAGGAAGACTGTGCTTTAATGTGCTTCAGACAGACTTGTTTCCTCTCTTCTTGCCCTGCCCCAAACATTTAATTGTTTCACAGATGAGCACTGCTCTGCTTTGAAGGTCAGCAGGAGCTCTCTCCGAAAATGCAAGTGTGATCTGCTGATCTCAGCTGATAGTGCACTGTGTATACTTCATAGCTGTGGTGATAATGTGACATTTCTACTTCTCAACAGTTAACAAGCTTGGGCTCCGGAGATGGAGTTGGTTCCTGCTTTTAGGCTGAAGTGAGCGTGAAGGAGTACTTCCTCAGTATTGAAATATTCCCTCTAGCTCTTTGTGACTAGGGGAAAAAAATTAAAAGATTTTACAGACATTGGTATTTCTCAAGTTGATTTTGCCATTTTGATGGACATTGTGCTGCGCTTTGCTTCCTCGTGGAGTGATCTATTCTGCCTTTTTGCTGTTTTACCATTTCTTGCAAAAGAGTGAGCTAAATGAGTGCAATGTACTTGTCTTGAGCCTGAGTTGCTCCAGGATAGCAAAGGGTTAAGGAGGTAGAATGTTAGTTTGAGAAGAATTAAGGCTGGGGTGATGGAGGGGAGGCTGGTAGTTGACTTCTTAGGATCCTCCCTTTCTGTCATCCCAGTGAAGGGGAGAAAGCTGAATCATCTGGACTAAGTTGAGAGAGTTTATGGTATGGAGGCAAAAGAGTGTAAGAATACAATGTGGCAATTATGACAAAACAAAATTACTTTGAATATTTACCCACAGATTTGCAAGGGGTTGGTAAATAGGGTAAGAATGAACTTGGTTTTGTTTTTTAAGTTACTTAATTGTTTAATGGAGTTAAACTGTTTAACTGCTACTGAAAGATTGGAGTTTTCTGCTCAACATTTACACTGATGCAGAGTATTCATGGCCTTTTATGAAAGTGGCATTGTATGGATTTTGTTATGACAGTCAATCAGATTA